>NC_133621.1:40209444-40486944 GCF_048593235.1 Sminthopsis crassicaudata | reverse complement strand
GGGCTTAGAAAAAATCAA
Organism: Sminthopsis crassicaudata; assembly: GCF_048593235.1. NCBI lineage: Eukaryota > Metazoa > Chordata > Mammalia > Dasyuromorphia > Dasyuridae > Sminthopsis > Sminthopsis crassicaudata. The sequence continues at coordinate 40,486,926 of NC_133621.1, read as the reverse complement.
TAAAGAAAAAAAACTTAAAATTAAAAAATTTGCTGCAAGGAGAAAACATATGAGGTTACCACAGTAAGAAATCATATGTATATATATAATCTTTTAAGGTTTGAAAAGCACTTTCATCCCAATAGGTCTAAGAGGCTTTGAGAATTTAGTGGATCTTTCCCATGGTCATACAACTGTATGAACTATAGTGAAATTCAAACACAGATTAACTGTTTTGTTTTTGTCTTTTTATACCGAGTGCACAGTGAACACAGTAGGCACTAAATAAATGTTGAATTGATTGGACTGGATTCCTGACTCCAAGTCTAACATCCTTTCTGCTACAGCACAGTCTTGCTGTTTTATCATCACATAGCTTTCATTTCTTTTGGAAACATGTCACAAAGGAGACAATTAGGTAGTTCAGTGGAAGGAGCTTCAGCCTGAGTTCGAATCCTGTCTCAGACACTTAGTAGTGCTGTGACCTGGGGCAAGCCATTTAACTTCTGTCTACTCCAGTGTCCTCTGAAAATGGAAATAATAGCATTTATCTCCTAGGGCTATTTGTGAGGCTAAAATGAGGTAACTTTGCAAGTCTTGAGGCACTTATGAATGTTGGCTATTCTTAGTAGTAAGGAAATGGAATTCTCTGATTTTAGGACACAAGAAATTCTGTATATTTACATACTTTATTTCTAAGTCACATTAACTGGTATGTGTCAGATAGAGAATTAAATGTAAGGTGGAAAGCCCAATTTAAACCACTGGAAAGTAGGAATTGTCCAAAGTAGGTAGTAAATTCCTGGAAAGCTTTTTAGGGTCTCTCAACTCCATCCCTTGTGCTACAGTGGAAAGAGCCCTTAAGTTTAAGACCTGTATTAAACTTTACCTTTGATTCACGTTAACTATGTGCCCTTGGGTGATCAATAAATCAAGAATTGTAAATTAAGTCCTTCCATTGTTCAAAACTGGAGGTAAAAATGTACCAAATGAAATAATGTTTATGAGCTCATATTTTAATTAGGGAGGGAGAGAACATCGTATATGTATATACTGAATTAATGTATAATACTTTGTTATTTGTTATAGTAATTATCTCTTTTGAACTTAGAGAACAATATAATGGTCCCTAAAGTCCATGCCATGTTCTACTTTATGGCATTAGGGAGCTGTACATTCCTTCAGAATCGCTCCAAGCCCCCAGTCAGAAATCTTCCTAGTATTGAAGAGGTTGAGCTCTCCCTAACTTAACTTTAATCCAAAGCTTCTTAAACTAAGGAGTCATGACCTCATACGGGGTTGTTTAACTTAATATGGGGGTCATGCAATTATGATTTATTATCAATAAATGTTTGATTTGTTTAACTATTTTATCTACTCATGATTGTGTAAAAATTTCTTGAGTGAGAAGGAATAGCAAGTGGAAAAAGGTTAAGAAGCCCTACTTTAATGTATATCAAGTTAACCTCTGGCTTCTTTTGTGGTTGAGGCAAAATTCAGTTTACTGGAAATGTTTGGGGAGTGAAATTGCATTATATTATGTCTGGGGAGAGACAGACACCAGGAGAGAAACCTGATATAAGAGTTTGCTTTTATATAATACTTACCCAAGTTTGGATTTTTTGCTTCAAGATACCTGCAGAGCCAAAGATAGCCTCAACGGTTCCCTTCTGGGCCACATCTCATTTCTACCTTTGTGCCTTAAAGGGTTGCTAGAAAACCATATGTTCCCATGTCTGGAATTCCTCTCTTCTCAACTTGTCACTGGAGGAAAATGTTATCAAATTTCCTGGCCTACTGGAACATACTTTTTATCTGCTGTCAATTCATTTCATCCAATGGCTTTCAAAGACTTTTGCACTTAGTCTAACCCTTTTTTAATTGACTACTTTATTGATTGAAGCAAGTTCTCAACTATTTAAGATAGCACAGTTAAATGGGACGGAGTGGTTTCGGCTCCCTAAGAAGAGAATAAATACAAAAAAAAAAAAAATATATGACGAAGTTAAATGTAAGTTCCTTCACTTTCATCAGCTTCAGTTTCCTCATGTATAAAATGACGGACTTAAATTAAATGGTCTTCAGGTTCTTCTCCCCTCTAGACTTAGTATCCTCTTAGGATTCTTTGACATGTTCCAGTTCCTTGATTGTTCCAGTACAAAGGAATCTGAAGATCTGGTCAAGAACAGTTAATAATATGAAATTCAAATGCTGGACTTTTCAACTTCTAAGGAACACTCTTTGGATACACTTTGTCCATAGCCAATAGTGAGGAATTTGATTTTGTGATGAAGAGTTTAATGAGTCTGAGGCTGCAAAGTCACCCCTTTGTTCTAACTCCTTATTTCCATAGCACAAACCAAGCACTGGACTTGGAGCCAGAAGATTAGGGTTCATGTGTGAACCCTCTCTTCACCTCAATCTTTTTTCCTCTGTAAAATGGCAATATTAATACCTGCATAAAATTTTGAAGAAAGAACATGGTAAACTTTAAAGTACTATGCAATTTTCATGCTAACCATCACCTTCACTATCAATAATGTTTTTTTCTTGAATAAAAACTATTCAAGATTTTTCTTTGGTTCTATTTTACCTGGCTTTACTCCTTCCATGCCCCTCTCTTTTCCTCTCTGAAATTACATGGCAAAATTCATTAATTTGTACATTAGCATTTTTAAAGACAACAGAAGTCACCAAAATAATTAATCTGTTCTGCTTTCATATATCTAGCAGAAGGGGCCAGACTTGTCACTTGACTGTATGTGCTTCACAATTTCCTGAATAATATTGTAAAATTTACCCCCATTTTCCCCTATTCAAACCCAGTTCTCCTTTATTTCTTCATCCCATCATGAATTGTTTTATTTGAAAGCAGATCCCATTCATTTTATGTAGGAGTAGTTTTTCAATGCACCATCTTAAATAGAGATCTGTTATATCATGGGATTTCAGACACTTGGGAGTTTGGACTCTTCACTTCTTTTCAAGATGTTTTGAGATTCGCCTCCTACGGGCCACAACTAACCAGCAATCAATCAATTCCTCAGTTGTTCAAGCAAAAATGTCATTGCTTGCTCAGCTCTTACATGGGTACTCATCTGATCCTTACCCTTTAAACCTAGTTTGAAGGAAATTTACTTTCCATTTAATGATGGTTGGGTTAACTTACTTCTGAGGTCTCTTCTATTTTTGTTTTCTTTTGTGTTTTTTGGAATCAATCAGCCCAGAATCACACAGCTAGTAAGTATTTGAGCCAAATTTGAACTCAAGTCCTGCTGACTCCAGGGATGGTTGATCTATCCACCACACCACTTAGGTGCCTTTTAAAGTCTCTTCTAGATTTAAAACTGTGCTCCTTCTTTTGTCCACTAGTGCTTTTTGCTATGGTTTCAAATATCACCTCCCTAAATAGAGGAGATATATTTGAAAGGAAATCCCACCTTATTTTCTGAGGGGCAGAACAAGAAAAGAAAAGGACTAGACCATCCATCCATCCATCCATCCATCCATCCACCAAATTGTTTATCCCTGAGAAGCTACTATGACAAATCAGATTACCCATTCTTGGAAGATGGCTTTTAAAAGTCATAAGTAAGTTGCCTGAATTTGAGAATTATATGAATTGTAATGAAATTAACTATATATTAAAATACATGGAAGATCATCTTTTGAAAAAACTTTAAAATTTCATTCTGAAGAAATGAAGAAACTGGCATCCATTCTTGGCAATCTCAAAGGCCGAACACGCAACAAATTAAGAGATAGTTGGAGAACTTAATCAACACTTTTTGGATAGGATTGGAAAGTCTTGGGCTGAGTCCTCCATGGGCATAGTCATTTTTTCATTGTCTCAAGATCAAGCTTTAGCCTCTTCACATAATCTTTCCTTTTTAAACAGAGGATAGAGTCACAGAACAGAGAATTGAAATGGAGGTACTAGAGATAGCTCCCATTATACAGATCAAGACGATGATTTCATGGAATAGGAACTGACTTGAGATGCCATTGTCAGTTAGTAGTACACCATTGCTAGCATGCAGATTGCCAGGTGACTCCCTGTTTAGTCTTGTTCTCATGAAAGGATCTGAGCTCTAGTTTGCCACAATTGTTCTGACACCAAGAGAACAAAACCCCAGAAGGTTCTCCCTAGACTGAGGGTTTTATAAATTCAGAGCTTTTACACTCTACTCTTGTCACTTTCTATTGGGTTTTTATGGAGTTGGGGCCAGTTATATGGCCTTCCTTATTTGAAATCAGTTAAGACTTCCAAGGTAGAGTGAGCTGTATAAATCCAGTTTTGGTAACTGTGTCTTAAATCACTGTATTTCCACCCAGGATATGAAACATCAAGCTGTGAGACAAAGGACAATTTAGACACAATTTGGGAGGATGAGAAAATGTATCATTCGGCTTCGAAAACATATTACCTCCTGCCACGTTCCCTTTGGCCAGCAAGCTATTCAGCTATAAGTTCTCCCCGAAAACTGCTCCAAGTGAGATCCCACCAGTGACAGATTCTATCAGAGTTACCAAATTGTAAAGAAACTGGGTCACTGAGATGATTGTAAGTCATCATCCTTCTTTCGGGCTGTTTCCTAGCTATGCCTTTGGAAGAAGCAGGGAGAGGATATGGTCCTGTTGATCAGCAAAAGCTCTTGCTTCCTGCTGGTTATGAAATCAGGACTAATTAACCTGAATTAGTCGCATCATATTAAACATCAAGTGTTTTCTCCTCGATGTCCCTTCAAATTAATAATTGTGCTGGTGGATTAGTTACCACTTATACCTGTCTCATGCCCATTTAGGCTGGATTTGATTGTTTCCTTGAGCAAGATGGCAGTCTGGTGCTGAGGGACTCATTTTGATGTTGATCACTTAGTATGAGCAGGATTTAAATCAGGATCCAGGGAAAGGATGAAGAGAATTTTATAAGACTCCAAGTTTAAACCTCAGACACTTACTAGCTGTGTTATCCTGGGTAAGTCACTTAATCCTGTGTGCCTCAGTTTCCTCATCTGAAAAACGAGCTGGAAAAGTAAATGGCAAACTGCTCTAGTGTCTTTGCCAAGAATACCCCAAATGGGCTCATGAAGAGTTGGACACAACTGAAAAATGACTCAACAACAGGTTTGATCGTGGGTAGTGGCTCAACTCAAACACCAGCTACATAGGATTATAAATTTAGATCTAGCAGACAATTCAGAGGTCATCCAATCCAACTCCCTCATTTTACTGATGAAGAACTTGAAGGCCGGGGCATCTGAGTGGTGCAGTGGCTAGAGCAGGAGCCTTGAAGTCAGGAGGACCAGAGTTCAAATCTGGTCTCAGACACTTAACACTTCCTAGTTGTGTGACCCTGGGCAAGTCACTTAATCCCAATTGCCTCAGCAGCAACAAAATAAATAAAAATAAAGATAGGAAGAACTTGAGGCCAGAGAAATAGCTTGTCTGCAGTCATTCTTTCATTGACTCATTCAATCATAAAACATTCATTAAGCCTCTCTTGTATGAGGCACTACCCTAGGTAATGAGGGTGACATTCTGATCTTCCCAGCAGCCAATAGCTTTCCTCCACCAACATTACCCACATTTGTTTTCTATAATCTTATAGAAGAGGGGAAGCTTAGATGGTTAAATTCAATTGTCTTCTCTGGTAGAATATGAACTCCTTGAGGGTAAGGACTGTTACGTGTTTGTCTTTTATCTTTACTCTACTACAATGCCTTGCACATGCTAAGTATTTAATGAGTGTTGGTTGAGTAACAAAGCAACAACAACAAAAAACAAACTAACCTTGGAATCAGAAAGAGTTTTTTTTCATATCCTGTCTTGGACACATACTGACTCTGTGATTTCCCCCAAGCGACTGTCTAAGACTATAAATTGCATTATGTGCTTTAATGAAAAGATTTCCCATGCTTGGAGTTCCCCCAATTGTCTAGAAGCAGCTGAATGGTTCACAGGATAGCATTCTATCATCCTGACTGGAGTCAGGAGAACTGAGTTCAAATCCAATTACTGATCCATGTAACCTTCTCTTTGTAACCGCAGTTTCCTAAATTGTAAACTAGGAATAAATAACACCTATTTCACAAGGTTGTTGTGACACTCCAGTGAGAAGTAGTTACGCAAGTGCTTAACACAGTGCCTGGCATGCAATACATACTTAATGCACAATCCCTTCTTTTCTCTCCTTCCCCACCTACATATGATGGAATAATATGCCGTGAATATTCCTCTCCCAGCTCTGCTCCTGACTTTCTGACTTTAAAACTTACCTCAGTTGTTATTTCATCTTAGAACTTTCCTCAGAAGTAGAGTTTTCCTTATCCTAGGGAATCATCCCACCTATGTGACCATTTTGCCCTGAAATATCTATCTACTAGGCCAGCTTCCTTTTTCATCTGATGAGGTCCTCCTACATTTTTGTGATAATATTCTTGAGAGTTTTCATTTGGGTATATTTTTCAGTAGGTAAATGGTGAATTCTTTCAATTGCCACTTTGCTCTCCCTTCCTAAGATTTTGGGGATAATTTTCTTTTTTAATTTCTTGAAAGATGACTACTAAATTCTTTTTTTTTTTTTTTTTTTGATTATGGCTTTTAGGTAGTCCAACAATTTTTAAATTCTCTCAATTTATTTTCCAGGTCAGTTATCTTAAAGTGATATATTTTATAATTTCTTCTATTTTTTTTTTCAGTTTTTTTGACTTTGTTGTTTATGTGTCATGGGAGTCATTAGCTTCCACTTTTCCACTTCTCATTTTTAAAGAATTATTTTCTTCAATATTTTAAAAAACTAAGTTGTTTTTAGTTCTCTTTTCATAATTTTCTTGCATGGCTTTCTTCTCTTTCCCCAATTTTGCCTCTATTGATCTTATTTGATTTAAAAAAAAATTTCTTTTGCTCTTTTAATTGCTTTCATTAGTTCTTCTAGGAATCATTGTTGGGTGTGTGTCTAATCTGTATTATAGCATTGAGGCTTTATTTGTCGATGGCTTTAAGTAATTATCTTCAGAGTTTGTGTCTTGAATTTCCCTGAAGACCTTTTTGGGTCAAGTACTGTATTGTTGCTTGCTCATTTTTCTTAGTCTATTTCTTGACTTTGGACTTTATATTAGAGTTGAGTTATCCGCATCTCTGGGGGTGAGGAGTAGGATGTTTGGTCTTAGCTTCTGTTTTTTAACGTCCTTTTCCTGCTTTTACAGGTTAGTGAGGGGTTTTAAGTTTTTGGTGCTTCCATGGTGCAGTCCAGGGAGGGTTCTAGTCACTTCCCTACTGGTCTGTGCTGTAGTCTTTACAAGATAATGCCCTCATTGCCTTGCAGTCATGCTCATTCCTCTCTCTGCCCTAAAACTGTGACCCAGGATTAGGTAATAAATGATAGAACTGCCTGTTCCCAAGGCCAGTGCAGGACTCCCCTGGGATCCCTTTCTGACTAATCACCTTACAATCCTTGGGCATTGGGTCAGAGAATTCAGTTAATTGGCCAGTGTGTTGCTAAGGAGACTCAATCCTCCACACTCTCTTGGTTTTCTGGTGCCATGTTTTCTTCACTTTGATCAGGTCTAAATTTAACATTTTTTCCCACTTAAAATTGTTGAGTGCTGGGTTTTTTTTTTTTTTTAATCTGCCATCAATCCATGGATCCTGTTCTATTTGAAAAGCTCAGCTGATGCTGTTGATTCCAATCTGGGGATATAAGGAGAAAAGCTTAGAAAATTATCTAGATAATTCAGCATCTGAAATTGCACTCTCACTGGAATTTTCCAGAAAGTATTATAGATTCTTCAGAATTTATGTCTTCCATTCCTTTCTTTGGGAAATGCCTTATCAACAATAAAGCTGTCATTTAGAACAATATTAATAGCATTGATAGTGATTGAAGGCTTGCAAAGCACTTTACAAATAGAATCTGCTTGCATCCCCATTTTATAGTTGAGGAAACTGAGGCAGAGAGAGAGTAAATTTCTTGCCCATTAGGGCAGAAAGAGGTCATTTGAATATTTTTGAAAGCCAAGAACTTAGCCCAGTGCCTGCAGTGCTTACTAAAACATTCAAGGTCACACAACTAAGGAAGCATAACTTGAACCTGGGTCTTCTTATACACTCATCATTGTGTGATGTCATTTTTTTAAAATTTCAGTAGCTCAGAGAGCCAGAAAGTTCCAGATGAAAAGCAAAAAGGGCTGCTCTAGGGCAAGACTGAAGCACTAGAGACATATATATATGACTGAGCAGAGCCCTTGGCGTCCAGGTCTGACTTATCACCATGGTCTGGTGTATGGATGTTCTAGGGGAACTAGCGCCTTTGGTGAGAGAGCTTGCCAATTCCTCTTCAGAACTCTTCATTCACCTTTGGTGTCCTCCTCTCACATAGCTCACCCATGGCTCCAGGAAGCCATAACATAAGCAACAAGTGCACCTGATAAACTCTTGGCAGATGAAGGTGATCACCAAGCTGCAAAGTGCTCAGTGAGCTGAGGCATGTGGAGCATGACTAGACTTCCCCTGGCAGAACCAGAGGAGAGAAATGACTTTTCCCAGTGCTCATGAAGGCTTAGAGCTGAGTCAGACAATGAAGGTGCAAGGCCATCAGCTGCCATCTCTTGATTTCCTGCAGGTCCTTGATGACTCAAGAAGGGAGAATGAGGCTGACACTTGTGCGCACTCTGCCTCGCTTAAATCCAATTCAAGATGTCACCGTGCTGTCACTGCTCCTCCTCAGAAAGAAGGCGGAACAACCGCCACTGCCAGAGGCTGCTCCCTTCCACTTCACCTGAAGATTCACTGCCCAGATTCCATGCAAAAAACCAACCTTCTCATCTTAGGCTTTGTCAGAATTTGGAGCTTTTAGGAGAATCAAGGCTCACCACACCCTGGGCCATCTCTGAGGTTAATTGCCTTACGAACACAGGTTTCAACCAGATTCTCCTTTTCTGAGCATCTCCTTTCCTTCCTTCTCTCCCTTCCTTCCTTCTTTCCTTCCTTCCTTCCTTTTTTCCTTCTTTCCTTCTTTCCTTCCTTCCCTCCATGCCTCCTCTCTCTCTTCTCCTCTCTGTCCCTGTCTCACCTTCATTTATCCATTTTTTCCAGAACTTGCCCCCTGAGTCAGAAAGCAAGAAGGGAAAAATAATAGACTTAGAGACTTCCTCCTCCTAGATACAACCCTGCCTTCCACAAGTAGCCTTTTCCAGTCCAATGCTGGAACTCTGTCTTCCCAGAAATCAGCCGGAGTCAGGCTAATCATAAGTATTTATTCTTGGTCTCATGAGGTTGCCGTCAGGGAATTAGATCTAGTAATCTCCACACTACCTTCCTCTCTCTCTACCACCAGGAGAATGCCTCAATTTCTCCTCCTACTCCACCTACATATGTCACTTCCCCCCTTGGTCCCACCAATCAAGTCAGCACAGAACAGCTGGGGAGGGTCAACCTTCAATCATGTTAATAGAGAACCATCCAATTGGCAATTAGTCTCACGGGCTCCATTATTCAAATGCATTTGCTCAGTTCTAGCCCTTTACACCCCTTAATGAAGGGTAAAAACATAAATATGGTGCTAAACAAGAGAGATATACTAGAAGGCTCTCTAGAATCCCTCCCAGCTTTAAATCTATAACCCTAGTACCTTCATTCCATACGCTTAGACTTCCAGAGCAGTATAAATAGAAGCATGCCTTTTAAGACAGAAGCCGGCATTTCCTTGATTGTCTAAACGAACAATAAAAGAAAGAAAAATGATTTCAACATGTCAGCCAACAGCTGTATTCTACAAGATGTGGTCCTGGTCCTTATGTTCACTTTTGATTATTTCCCCACTCCCCCAGATCCCCTTTCCCTGGGGCCTCTCTGGAAACTTTGTGTGCCAACTATAGGCCAGCCCAACCTGGCTCAGTATGTTTTATTTCTCGGTCTGGCTGGCAGGCAAGCTTGGTTGGCTTTTGTTCCTCCTGGGAGAAACACAGTCTTGCTGAGTTGTTCTTTTCAGAATGGTGGGTGTCTGGGTCCCCGAAGCTGAATCATGGGAATTAAAGCTGCGGGGCTGGCACCCTGAGCCAATGTCCTGGGCCAGCTCTTTCACTCATGCTGTCTGTTCCTGCCTCGTGCCCGAGCTCTCCTGGGTTTTGATTGCTTCTGGATTGATTGCCTTGGGTTCCCTGGATTTTTACTTAACAATATGAATAAAGCATGGGTGTTTCTCCTAGCCATCTGGGAGAAAAGCCTCAGAAACACAGTTTGAACCCGTTTTGCTGGGATTCTAAATAAGACAAAAGTTTTTGTGGAGAGATGGGTATGTGGAGGATCCTTCTGCTCTTCTTTAACACTCAAGTTGAGGAGCAAAGGAATGATCACTTTATCCCTTGGTGGCCACTGCTGTTGAAGGGTCTTTTCCAGTAAACTGTGAGGCTGGCTGTTTCAGGCAAACTGACCTTGCCTTCCCTGAACTCAGCATCCCATCTCCGACCTCCAAACATTTGCACAGCTGTCCTCCCTTCATGGGACGTTCTTCCTTCTTATTGTGTCTAAGAATATCTAGCTTTCTTCAAGGCTCAGCAGATAAAGAGAATGGAGAAGCAGCTTAGACACTGGATAGGGCTCTAAGACCAAAAAAGACCTGAATTCAAATCCAGCCTCAGATATTTACCAGCTATATGACCCTGAGTAAATAAGCTAATCTCTCTGTGTTCCAATGTCCTCACTTATAAAGTGAAGGTGCTGTACTTGGGGGCTTCTCAGATCCCAGATAGCTTTAGATCTGTGATTCTCAAAGTCATCTGACCTAGATCTAGAATGGATCCCAGAGACCACTGAGTCCTGATTTTACAGATAAAGAAATTGAAGCCCAAGAAGGTTAAGTTATACAAGTCATAATCATCAAAGGCAGGGCTTTGTCCCTAGAATCAATATTTCGACCACTGGGCCACACTGGGCCCACCCCAGTTGGCAATGCTCTTTCCCTATTGAAAATTTCTTGTACTATGAACTGATGCTGAGTGAAGGGAGCAGAACCAGGAGAACATGGTACCCAGTAACAGCAACATTGAATGGAAATCAACTTTGAGAGACTCAGCTCTTTTCAGCAGTGCTGTGGTCCAAGACAAAGTCAAAAGATCCATGATGGAAATGCTATTATCCACATCCAGAGGGGAAAAATATGCAGTCTGCATGCAAATTGAAGCTTACAATTTCCCTTTTTTGATTGGAAAAACACAATGCCATTTTTTTTTAAAAGAAGAAGAAAATATGCATTTGCACTTGTTTTCTTCATTTGTATCATGCCCCCATAAAATGAAAGCTCCCTTGAAGACAAGGATTGTTTCTCATTTCTGTCTATCTACAGAGCCTAGAATGGAGCCTTGGACATTGTTCTTGTTCAGTTGTTTCCCATTCCTCATGATCCTGTGGACCACGGCATGTCGGTGCTCTCCATGGGGTTTTCTTGGCAAAGATACTGGAGGGTTCATTGTTTCCTTTTTCCATGCATTAAGGCAATTAAGAGGTTAAGTGACTTGTCCAGGCTCACACAGTGTCTCTAGTTAGATTTGAACTAAGGTTTTCCTGTCTCCACACCTGGTGCTGAGCCACTTAGCTGTCTCTGTCTCACACAGAGTAGCTGCTTAATAAATGCTATCGACTCAAAATTCAATGGGATTGGTCTGGGTCGGAGCTCGGAGCTCTAAATTCTTAGCAGTTTAGTATGTAGAGGTTTGCTCTTCTTTAAAAATGGAGTTTTGAATACAGGTGTCATGACTGAAATCACACAGTGATTACCCAAATGTGCACTGAAAATGCCACAAATAGGAGCCACATCTCCTGCTGGGGAGCAGTAGACAGCCCCACTACCCTGCATTTTGATGAAGTCTGTACTTCTGTCACAATGGATATATGGGAGCTAATCATTGAATCCAAGGAAGCACCATGGGAGACCAGCCTTCCTGTTTCTAATTTCTTAACTAGCCTCCAATGTTACTTGTCTCTTCTCTATACATAGATTCCACCTAATAACAAATTTGCTTCAATTCAATGAGCATTTATTTTACACCTACTATGTGCAAGGCATTGGGGATACATAGCTGGATTATATGTAGTGAGTCTATTCTGCATGCTGCTGGTGTGTGGAAAGAGACAGGATCCTTGGGATGGGTTGTGTGCTAGGGAGAGCCACTATTCAAGAGCTCTCATGGAGTTGCAATCAACAGGACTTAATGACAAGTTGAACCTGGGAGGTGAGGGGGAAGGTGTCTCTGATGCTTCCAACTTGGGTGACTGGGCAGATGGTGATGGCTTCAATTGAAACAGAAAATTGGGGGCATTTGTGGGAGAAGATGGTGAGTGAAGTTTGGGATGTGTGAAGATCAAATTACTGTCAGGATGTTCAGGCAGAGACTGGCCAACAAACAGCAGGAAACATGTTCCTGGATTTGAGGGAAGAGATTAGTTGGATGAATAGATTTAGGAATCATGTGTAAAGGACTGAAAATTGAGTCCATGAGAGACAACAGAGTGAGAAGGAAAAGGAAAAAAAGGGGGAAATAGAGTCTGATTATGATACTGAATAGGTTTGTGATCTTGATTGTCACTTTTTATCTCTGTGCCTCAGTTTTTTCATCTGTTAAATGAAGAAAAGGATGATCACTTAGGATCACTTCCAGATCTAAAATTTATAATTCCAATTCAGATCTTCATATATACTTGTGGGGTAGAAGAAATATGATGAATCAGCAGGACAGAGAAGAAGAGCTCGGATGGGTAGAAGACTAAGAGTAGTATCACAAGATCCAAGGAACAAAAATGTACAGAGGAGGAGAAAGTGGAAGTGATCCATGTTGCAGAGAGATCAAAGAGGCAGAAGCCTAAGAAAAGGCCATTGGATTGAGCACCTGAGCCACCATTGGTAAGCTTGGAGACGCAAATTCAGTAGAGACATGGAATTGAACCAGGTGGCAAAGGATTGAAAAACGAATGGATAGTAACATAGTAGAAGCAGCCAATGGAAGCTTCTTTCTAGAAACTTAGCAGAGAAAGGAGAGACATTGCATGACCCCTTGATGGCCTGTCAAAATCAAAAGAAGACTTTGTCATTTTAGGATTAGGGAATCTTAGGCAGGTTTATAGACATTTAAGGTAAAACCAATAGATATGGAGAGATGAAAAAACATGCTGGGAGTGGGCAGAGAGCTGGGAAAGACATGCTATCCATGGGGCAATTAGAACGTTCCTTTCCTGTTCCAAATCTGTGATCCCGTGATCTTGAGCAAGAAGAGGGATTCCTGGTCTCCTCTGCTGAGGCTGGAACAGAAGAGAACAGGATGGGTACAAACCTAGATAGGTTTTGGGGGTCTGGAAGAGCTGGAGAAGGACGAACTCAATCTTGGGGAAGAGTTGATCTACTTAAGAAGAGAGGAGGTTTCTGAACAAATGCTTATGGAGAAGGTGTTAGGGAGTCAAAGTAAATAAAAGAATTGTTAGGAAGTAAGTGTAGAAAGACAGCATGAATTCAAAGTGGATCCAGGCAGCAGAGTCTCATGGTAATTCCAGCATTCAATGGCTCAGGAGCCAGAATTCAATTCAATCAAATTGATTTGTATGTCTTGAGCATTGCCTGTGTACAAGGCACTGTGCTAGGTTCTGGGGAAACAAATATGAAAACAAAATAGGAAGCCGAAATTTGGATCCTGCTTTATAAAGTTGCACCGGGTGCCCATTCTCTTTGGGGATGAGAACTGTGTCTCTTCTTTATTTTGTGTTCCCAGAACTTAATCCAATCCTAGCTAAATTGAACTGTTGCCATCATAAATTTGAAACTAGATTTGCTCTCAGAGGAGCCAGCTTGACATTCCGGAGTCACTGATTAGTACCTGAGTCACTTCACTTCTCTAGACCTCAGTTTCCTCATCTGTAAAATGGAGCATTTGTACTCTAATATCTTCTAACCCCTTGATGTTAGGCTTCTGGAATCTTATTAATCCCTTGTTCTGTGGGTGATTCAGTCAATAGTAGTTATCGGGTGTTCCTGGTTAGCAGAACATTGTGCTGGGGGAAGACTGTTGGTTCCATGGCCCCAAGGGAATGAAACTGATGTATACTAATTATTAATTAATAGTTTCTGAGAGAAGACCTATCTTGGGAAAATGCTTTTCCTCTGGACAGAAAAAAATTAGTGATCCTCCTGTCCCAGTCAGAGTTTACCAGAATGCCAGAGATAAAACAAAAAGCAGGACATGCTTTCTTATAGATTGTAGATTATTCATTGGCAATGATCTCAAAATTTAGTAGTAAGCACTGAGGCTACAACTGCAAATACATTAACATGGGAGCGATGGACAAATAGGAGATAATTGTGCCACCCATCTTCTCTGGACTAAATTATTTTGTTGTTGGGGATATTTTGGTTTCTTTGTTTCCTTTCTTTCTTTCCCTCTTTCCTTCCTCCTTCCTTCCTCCTTCCTTCCTCCTTCCTCCTTCCTTCCCTCCTTCCCTTCTTCCTTCCTTCCTTCCTTCCTTCCTTCCTTTCTTCCTTTCTTCCTTCCTTTCTTCCTTCCTTCCTTCCTTTCTTTCTTTCTCTCTCTCTCTTTCTCTCTCTCTTTCTTTCTTTCTTTCTTTCTTTCTTTCTTTCTTTCTTTCTTTCTTTCTTTCTTTCTTTCTTTCTTTCTTTCTTTTTTTCTTTCTTTCTCTCTTTCTCTCTTTCTTTCTTTCTCTCTTTCTCTCTTTCTTTCTCTCTCTTTCTCTTTCTTTTTTCTTTCTTTCTTTCTCTCTCTCTCTTTCTCTCTTTCCTTCTCTCTCTTTCTTTCTTTCTCTCTCCCTTTCTTTCTCTCTCTCTCTCTTTCTTTCTTTCTTTCATTCATTCTTTCTTTATTTCTTTCAACTGAAACATGTTTGCCTTCTCTTTCCTCCAATGAATTGTGGTTGCTATGGGACTGAACAGAAGGAAACACAAATGAAAGAGGTGAAAAAAATGATCCTGCGTGAACTATATGCTTCTCCTTTTTAGAAGGTGACTATCCTGAACACTCTTTTCCCTCTTGACACAGTACAACATGGTGGCAGCATTGACTATGACCAACGAAAACAATGGCAGTCTTTCAACCACAGTTTATTAAGGGCTTAGTGTGTGTGCCTATCAGGCACTGGAGATACAAAGGTAAAATACAATAGTTTCTGCTCTCAAGAACCTTGTAATCTACAAGAGATCTAGCAAGTACACAGATAAGTGATTTTTTGAACAGCCTAGGTTATGCCAGGATGGAATCACAGAAAGCAAAGGCTGTATAATGAACATAATTCAGTTGTAAATAATTGTTTATGCCAAATATTCCTTTATGAAATGCAGGGATAAAAGCTTCTTGTGGTTGAGTTATTGTTCAGTTGTGTCTAATTCTTCAATAACCCCATAGACCACACTTTCTGTAGGGTTTTCTTGGCAAAGACACTGGGGTGGTTTTTTATTTCCTTCTCCAGTGGATTAAGGCAACATGGTTGAGTGACTTGCCCAAAGTCACACAGGTAATAATTGTCTGAGGGCAGATTTGAACTCAGGTTTTACTGACTTCAGCCCCAGCACTCTACTAAAACATCACTCTGCCTTGATTAAGTTAAAAGGCACAATTCCACTGGCTACATGAAGATTGTCCATGCATCTGATGGTACCTTAAAACATAAGTCAAACACACTATTGTTTGTTAGTACAACCATCATTGATTCAATGACCTCCAAAATCAGTGGTTACTAACATCATAGGTTAGAAGGACAATTTTTAATAGATGAGAAAACTGAAGTCCATTGAGATGAAGGGGCTTATTCAAGATCACACAAGTAGTAAGTAGTGACTGGCATTTCAAGTGGGCTGCTTTGGCAGCAAATCTAGTTTTTAAAATTTAAAACGGAAACAATTCAATTGAATTCAGCTAGCATTGTATTATAATTCTAACATTAGAAAGTTTGTCATTTAGCCATAGTTTGCCTGCTGGGCTTTGAATAGAGCTCAGTTTAGGTAGAAGCCTGCAATAATAACAATAAGTAACATTTCTGTAGCATTTCTATAGTCCCTGCCCCCAGTGAGCTTACATTCTAAAGGGGATGACACACAACAAAAAGTAGGCAAGTAGAAGGGGGTATTTAAGAGGGGACTGGGGAACATCTAGGAGAACCTAGAGTGGGGGCATCTTGTTCCATGAAGTTGAAATCAGGCAGAGCAACAGATTCAACATGGAAATGATCTGAGAGTCTAGTTTCTACCCTCTAAAAAGGAAGACATTGAAAAGAGATTGGTACCCTGCCCTTTAGCCCTCCAAACAAGGGCAAGAGTAAGTCTGGGAGGTGGAATCAATCAATACTTGAGTTAGCAGCATAGTAACAAGATTAATAGGACAACTTGGCAGCACAGTGGATAGAGTGCTGGATTTGGAGTCAGAAAGACTCCTCCTCCTGAGTTCAAATCACACACCAGCTGTGTGATCCTGAGCAAATTAATGAACTCTGTTTACCTCGGTTTCCTCACCTGTAAAATGAGCTGGAGAAGGAAATTGTAAAGCATTCCAGTGTCTCTGCTAAGAAAACTCCAAATGGGGTCAGGAAGACTAAAAGAAAAATTCCATCGAACAACCACAATGTGATGAGCTGAAGCTGGGAGATGCATGTTAGTTTTATATTTTGGAGTGATGGGAATTTAGGAGTCAAAGATAAGGAGAACTATATACTTAGGGTGATCTGTTCCTAATCAGTTAAAGCTTGGTGAAAATAGGTCTGTTTTTATACTTTGATGAAAGACAGCACCATGAAGAGTGAAGAATAACAAAAACAATCTGTTCTGTTTATAGTCAAGAAACCTGGAGAAATCCTCTTGAGGATTCTGGAGAGGAAATGGATAAGAGCTGACTAGATTGAGAAAGTGAAATATGCTCCAAGCCAAACCATTGGAGGGAATACCTTCAGTGATTATATCCACAATTGAGTTTCAAGTATCAGTCATCTATCTATACAATACCTTTTCAATTTCATTTTAAAGTTGGTTTTCTTCTGGATGTGTCAGGATCCATTTGTAACATGTATAGCTTGACATTTGGAGACAGGAACTTAACATCAGTACTACAAATAGCTTTCAATTAAGCCAGTAGAAAAGGGACCAAGGTTTTGAAGAACCAGCAATATGCTCCAAATTGCACGACAAGTTTAAAGAGCAATTATGAGAGATTCTCTAATACTTGTCGATTACTCCTCTAGAGTTCCATTTAATTCAATAATTGAACTTATTACATACCGACTATGTACTAGACTCTTGGAAATGAAAAAACCAAGACAATCTCTGCTCACAAGGATCTTACATTCTAAAGGAGGGGAAATATATTATATCGAGACAGATAAGTAAGTACAACAGAATTTGAGAATGGAGAATGAGATTACATTTAAGTAATGTTGGCAGCCTTGGGAATAAGGTATTCTAGCTTGCTCAGTTTTCTGCAGAGTTGAGTTTTCCAGATCATTGATAATTTACTCCTTAAAATGCCAAAGTTTTTTTTTTTTTTTTAACAAATCCTTGATGGATATCTTTCTAAAAAATATTTACATGCTTCCTCACCTTGTTAAACAGAATATTTTGAACATAATTTTAGCCTTTTCTTGACAACTTAAGGTAACCATTATGAGTGTCAATTATTATTCCATCCTATTATTCAATGTTGTACCCTTGACCTTTTGAAGAATTTAGGACTGTTGTACTCTACATGGAATAACATTTGGCTGGAGCAATTTTTTTAAATTCTTGTGTTCTTTTAAAAATGTTTTCTGTTTCCTCCCTTGCTGTCAGCTGTCACTTTTCACTTAATCATTGTCTCTTGTGAAAGCCCTGATCCCATCTTTTAATTGGTTTTTAATGAATTCTGTGGCCTTGGAAACAAAACAGCAAAACTTGTCAGAATTGTGTGTAAAGTAAGAATAAAGTGGGTACAAAGGAGGGTTTGAATGTGTTCTCTAACAAGTAAAGTGCAATCATTTAAAAAATTATACTATGTTATTAAAATGCTGGTTTTATTCCACAAATTAAAAATAAAATGAATAAAAACTTTTTAAAATTAAGATCATGGGTTTTTATGCATGGATTTTGCAACACCTCTTTTGGCTTCTCATGACCAAGGGGGCATTTTCCTTGAATAAAAACTGAGTTCTGGTAGTAAAGCAGTGAATTTAGTATCAAAGGTCCTGACAGAGGATAGTCTACCCTTCACACCTGTGGAGGAGGAAGGAATTTATAACCAAAGGAGAACTAGAGATCATTATTGATCACAAAATAAAAGATTTTGATTACATCAAACTAAAAAGTTTCTGTACAAACAATACTAATGCAAACAAGATTAGAAGGGAAGTAACAAATTGAGAAAATATTTTTACAATTAAAGGTTCTGATAAAGGCCTAATTTCCAAAATATATAGAAAACTGACTCTAATTTATAAGAAATCAAACCATTCTCCAATAGATAAATGGTCAAAAGATAGGAACAGACAATTTTCAGATGATGAAATTGAAACTGTATCCACTCATATGAAAGAGTGTTCCAGATCACTACTGATCAGAGAAATGCAAATTGAGACAACTCTGAGATACTACTACACACATTTCAGATTGGTTAAGATGACAGGAACAAATAATGATGAATATTGTAGGGGATGTGGGAAAACTGGAACACTGATACATTGTTGGTGGAGTTGCGAAAGAATCCAGCCAGAGAGCAATTTGGAACTATGCCCCAAAAGCTATCAAACTGTGCATACCCTTTGATCCAGCATTGCTGCTATTGGGCTTATATCCCAAAGAAATACTAAAGATGAGAAAGGTCAAAGGTCCTGGTTTCCTGTTGGGGCTGCTCCCCATGAACTTGGGCCTTTGTGTTGTTTTCACAAGTCATTTAACATCTCTACACTTTAGTTTCTTCACCTGTAAGATCAATCAATCAATCAACAACCATTTATATAAAACTTAACATTTGCTAGGCTCTTCTTCCTGTTCCTCTTCCTTCTCTGCCTTCTCCTCTTATGCATGGTAATGCTTGGAATGATATGCTAGGAAACGAAATCACTTCCATCTGGATTATTTTAGGAAGATTCTAAAAATCATCTTTTTTTTTTTTGCAAACTTTTTTTTCTTTTTTCTCTTTTTTAAATTAATTTAATAATTATAAAATTTTGACAGTATATATGCATGAGTAATTTTTTATAACATTATCCCTTGTATTCATTTTTCCAAATTTTCCCCTCCCTCCCTCTACTCTCTCCCCTAGATGACAGGCGATCCCATATATTTTGCATGTGTTACAGTATAACCTAGATACAATATATGTGTGTAAATCTAATTTTCTTCTTGCATGTTAAGTATTGGATTCCGAAGGTATAAGTAACTTAGGTAGATAGACAGTAGTGCTAACAGTTTACATTCAATTCCCAATGTTGCTTCTCTGGGTATAGTTGTTTCTGTCCATCATTGATCAACTGGAAGTGAGTTGAATCTTCTTTAAGTTGAAGATATCCACTTCCATCAGAATACATCTTCATACAGTATTGTAGTTGAAGTGTATAGTGATCTCCTGCTTCTGCTCATTTCACTCAGCATCAGTTGATGTAAGTCTCTCCAAACCTCTCTGCATTCATCCTGCTGGTCATTTCTTACAGAGCAATAATATTCCATAACCTTCATATATCATAATTTACCCAACCATTCTCCAATTGATGGAAATCCATTCATTTTCCAGCTTCTAGCCTCTATGAAAAGAGCTGCCACAAACATTTTGGCACATACAGGTCCCTTTCTCTTCTTTAGTATTTCTTTGGGATATAAGTCCAGTAGTAGCACTGCTGGATCAAAGGATATGCACAGTTTGATAACTTTTGGGGCATAATTCCAGATTGCTCTCCAGAATGGCCGGATTCTTTCGCAACCCCACCAACAATGTATTAGTGTCCCAGTTTTCCCACATCCCCTACAACATTCATCATTATTTGTTCCTGTCATCTAAGCCAATCTGACAGGTGTGTAGTGGTATCTCAGAGTTGTCTTAATTTGCATTTCTCTGATCAGTAGTGATTTGGAACACTCATATGAGTGAATACAGTTTCAATTTCATCATCTGAGAATTATCTGTTCCTATCCTTTGACCATTTATCAATTGGAGAATGGTTTGATTTCTTACAAATTAGGGTCAGTTCTCTATATATTTTGGAAATAAGACCTTTATCAAAACCTTTAACTGTAAAAATATTTTCCCAATTTGTTACTTCCCTTCTAATCTTGTTTGCATTAGTATTGTTTGTACAGAAACTTTTTAGTTTGATTTAATAAAAATCTTCTATTTTGTGATCAATAATGATCTCTAGTTCTCCTCTGGTCATAAATTCTTTCCTCCTCCACAGGTCTGAGAAGTAGACTATTCTCTGTTCCTCTAATCTATTTATTATCTCATTCTTTATGCCTAAATCATGGACCCATTTTTATCTTGTCTTGGTATATGGTGTTAAGTGTGGATCCATATCTAATTTCTGCCATACTAATTTCCAGTTTTCCCAACAGTTTTTTCAAATAATGAATTTTTGTCCCTAATGTTGGTATCTTTGGGTTTGTCAAAGATTAGATTGCTATAGATGTACCCTTTTTTGTCCTTTGTACCTAATCTGTTCCATTGATCGACTGGTCTATTTCTTAGCCAATACCAAATGGTTTTGGTGACTGCTGCTAAAGCTTTAGATCAGGTACAACTAGACAACCTTCATCTGACTTTTTTTTCCATTAATTCCATTGAAATTCTTGACCTTTTATTCTTCCATATGAATTTTGTTGTTATTTTTTTCAAAATCATTAAAATAGTTTCTTGGGAGTCTGATTGGTATAGCACTAAATAAATAGATTAGTTTGGGGAGTATTGTCATCTTTATTATATTCGACAGAACACTTACTGTCTTGCCAATTATTTAAATCTGACTTTATTTTTGTGGCAAGTGTTTTGTAATTTTGCTCATACAATTCCTGACTTTTCTTTGATAGATGAATTGCCAAATATTTTATACTCTCGACAGTTGTTTGGAGTGGAATTTCTCTTTGTTTCTCTTGCTGTTGCATTTTGTTGGTGATGTATAAAAATGCTGATGATTTATGTGCATTTATTTTCTATCCAGCAAATTTGCTAAAGTTGTGAATTATTTCTAATAACTTTTTATTAGAATCTCTGGGGTTCTCTAAATATACCATCATTTCATCTGCAAAGAGTGACAGTTTGATTTCCTCATTACCTACTCTTATTCCTTTAATCTCTTTCTCCACTCTTATTGCCAAGGCTAGCATTTCTAATACAATATTGAATAGTAATGGTGATAGTGGACAACCTTGTTTCACTCCTGATAATGATCATCTTTTAAGCTAAACTGCCAACCATTCTAACTCTTTCACAGAGATGGACTGGCCACATTGCTGAAGTGCCAAATTTATGCTTGTCTATAGAGCATTTTGTGGAGAATTCACACAAGGAAGGCGCTCACATGGAGGTCAGAAGAAGCGATTCCAGGACACTCTCAAGGCCTCTCTGAAGAACTCTGGAACTGATTGCATGATGTGGGGAGACAGAGATTGCCCAGCATGGCATACTTACAGCAAAGAAGGCCCTGTGCTCTATGAGCAAGGATGGTAGTGGTGAGAATTGCCCCCAAATGTTCATATAGATCATGTGTACCTAACCTGGGGTAGAACCTTCCCAGCTTTGTATTGGTTTGATTAGTCACAGCTGAGCATACTTGATTCCAATATGGTGATATCAGTTTGTTCCTCTTCAAGAACAAAAGACAGCAACCAATAGAAAAAACCCCCCAACAAACTTCTTCTTCTTCTTCTTTTTTTTTTTACCAGTTTTATGATTTCATAGGCATAGAAATTTCCATATAGAAAACTTCTGCCAATTCAAAATGGTGCTCATTCTACAAAGAACAGTCTTAGAGAAAAATGTAAAGCACTTTCAGGGTAAGTGGCTTGCCAAGGGTCACACAGCCAGTATGTGTAAGATATCACTTGAACCCTGCTCTTCCTGACTGAGCATTAGCTTTCTATTCTTTTACTCTCTTACTCAGCAAGAAAGATCCCACCACAAATAATGTTCTACAATTGATTAAAAGTACAAAGTATCCCAAAAGTTTAAGTGCAGTTTGAGCTATTAAAGCTTAAAACTACACCATTTTGGGAGAGGCACCCTTTTTACAGAGACTAAGAAGAAGGATGCACAATATTTTAAAATCTGGATACAGTGAGCTTTGTTAGCCCAATAAGAGAAGATTTTGTTGATACTGAAAATGTTAAAATTTTTAGCCCAGAATGACCTATTCATTATGTAAGTGCCTCAGGTACAAGGACAGTTTAGAAATTTAATATAGGAGAAATGAAATGTTTTCGTTTGTCTCCCATCTGCTTCAGAGCAACACAATTAAGCACATTAGTAATATGAAGCTCTACACTTCCAGGCTTGCCACAGGACCAACATTTATTAGAAATGCTCAACTGGACCCTGTGTTTCACAGAAGGAAACAAAAATTCACTGGCTTGAAACCACCTTGGAGTTATGCTAAAGAAATCGAATCCTTCTAATATCATGCTCCTCCCAATCTTGCTTTCTCCCTTTTCCCCAAATGATCTCCTGCCTCTACATCAGTTCACTCTATTCTTTGCCTTTTTTTCCCTAATTTTTCACATTTAAACCATTCTGAATTCTGAAATATGTTGTGAGGACTCCAATCTGACTGGACCCTTTCATTTCCTTTGTTCAAGAAAGACAGTTTCCCTTTCAAATGAGATAAATCTGTTAAAGACTTTTTAACAAAATCTATTGAAGACATTGCCTTTCAAATTATTTTTTCTCTTTTTTTTTGGTTCCTTTACTAAAAGTAACTTGGAATTTGATTCTGCAAAAGCCAGGGATTTCTCTTAATCTGTAAGATCACAGATTTGGGAAATTTCTTCTTCTTTTTTTTTTAATTAAGGTAAATTGACTGTATGAAGCACTGGCTCTGAACTCTCTAGTGTGAGATCTAGCAGTGATTAAAGGCAGTAATGGCAGTAATTCAAGTTTTCTTATGCAGACAACATGGGAGAAGTAAAAGTACAAACATTGCCAGGTGATCTGGAAACTAATCCCAACTCTGCAATTTACTTATTAGGTGATCTTTGAAATGTCACTCACATTTCCCCATTTACTTCATGAGATCTTGTGACTTACTAATTGAATGAAAATTTAAAGTTTATGAATCTTATAGAAAGGCATGATGAAGATGGTGTAAAAATGGAGGAATAGATGGATAGAGAAATAGAATACTAAGTGTTTACAATGTGTCATGATGCTGATTACTGGAGATAAAACACAAGTAAGCAAGATAGTCTCTGCTCCCCAAGGAGCTTACATTGGAATGGGGGAAGACAATACAAAAGCACAACTGGAAAGAGAGAGATTAAGGAATGGAGATGAAAATGAAGTGGCTTGGATATTTGCTTTCTAAAAAGAAAAAAAACAGACACTCACTTATTAGAGTCTAGTAACCTGGAAAAAAAATCCAAGGTTTTGTGTGGTGAGGCAATGAGAATGAAGGTTGGAAAGCAGGCAGCATGGCAAAAAGGTGACTGGAAGACCATTTGAGGCAACATGACATATAGAAGTCAGAAGTTGTGGATTCCAGTCTGGCTCTGCCACTGAAGTGTTATGTGACTTTGGACAAGATCTCACTCCTTTAGGCTTCAGTTTCCACATCTGCAATAAAGGTGGAACGTTCTCTTTCCTGCTTTCATACTTCTAACAAAGGCTATCTCTTGCATCTGGGATGAACTTCCTTTTCACTCCAGACTCTTAGAATTCTTAACTTCCTTCAAGACTCAGCTGATGTGCTATTTCCTACAAGAATTTTTTTTATATTCCCCCAGTGGTTATTGCTCTCTCCCATTTCAAATTATCATGTATCCACTTAACTCTATACATTTTGTGTATCTGCCACAGAGTATAAACTCCTTGAGGAGTTTTTCCCCTTTATTTTCTTAGCACTTACTACAGACCTTTGTATGTAGCAAAATTTTATTAAATTTAGAACATCTATACAATTCTTCCCATTCCTTGGAAATCCTCATCATCTTCTACTAACGGCAGTGCACTTTATAGATGTCCTTTCTAAAATGTGACATCCGTCACTGAGCATGAAGCCCTCCTGAATACTCCCAACTAAAAGTGATCTCTCTCTGCTCTGAATGTCTGGAGCACTTTCCTGTCAAGTGCCATTTATCATTCTGCTTATCTTCTAGTTGTTTGTGTAAATGCATTAACAGCCTTCCCCATTTACTCTCACTCCAAATGTAAGCACTTTGAGGGCAGGAAACAAATGTATCTTTATGTTCCCTATAATACTTTGCATAAGAATTTTGATATATCAAAGGATATGAACAGACAATTTTCAGATGATGAAATTAAAACTATTTCCACTCATATGAAAGAGTTCCAAATCACTACTGATCAGAGAAATGCAAATTAAGACAACTTTGAGATACCACTACACACCTGTCAGATTGGCTAAGATGACAGGAACAAATAACGATGAATGTTGGAGGGGCTGTGGGACACTGATGCATTGTTGGTGGAGTTGTGAAAGAATCCGGCCATTCTGGAGAGCAATCTGGAATTATGCCCAAAAAGTTATCAAAATGTGCATACCCTTTGATCCAGCAGTGCTACTACTGGGCTTATATCGCAAGGAAATACTAAAGAAGGGAAAGGGACCTGTATGTGCCAAAATGTTTGTGGCAGCCCTTTTTGTAGTGGCTAGAAACTGGAAAATGAATGGATGCCCATCAATTGAAGAATGGTTGAGTAAATTGTGGTATATGAATGTTATGGAATATTATTATTCTGTAAAAATGACCAACAGGATGAATACAGAGAGGCTTTGAGAGACTTACATCAACTGATGCTGAGTGAAATGAGCAGAACTAGGAGATCATTATACACTTCAACAATGATGCTGTACGAGGATGTATTCTGATGGAAGTGGATATCTTCAACATAGAGAAGAGCTAATCCAATTCCAATTGATCAATGATGGACAGAATCAGCTACACCCAGAAAAGAAACACTGAGAAATGAGTGTAAACTGCTAGGATTTTTTGTTTTTCTCCCCAGATTATTTTTACCTTCCAAATCCAATTCTTCCTTTGCAACAGCAACAACAACAACAAAATTCAGTTCTGCACATATATATTGTACCTAGGATATACTATAACATATTTAATATGTATGGGAATGCCTGCCATCTAGGGGAGGGGGTGGAGGGGAGGAGGGGAAAAATTCGGAACAGAAGGGAGTACAAGGGATAATGTAAAAAATTACCTGTGCATATGTACTGTCAAAAAATGTCATAATTATAAAATTAATAAAAAAATAAAAATTCAATTGCCCAAATAAAAAAAAAAGAATTTTGATATAGTAGAAATTTAAGAAATGTAAAATTTATTAAAAAGGTAATAAGTTCATTTGGTTAGCACCATATTAAAAGATATATTAGCCTTGTGAATAATTTTACACAAAAATTTTAGTGTTTATTTGTGAGGGACCCATGATGAGACTCATGGAATAATTGAATTTATGTAATAATGAGACATATAATAATTTGGATCTTTTATTTAGGGCACTCTGATACACTATCCACAAACCTTCCTATTGCTTGGTTTTCAGAAAGGCTATAAATCTCCCAGGTTCTCATCATCTCTGTCTTGTACATTCCTGGCATTCAATAAATAGGAGCCCTGTAAAGGGCTTTCAGCACTGTAAAGGTAATTTATTCTCTAGAATTGGTTTCTAGCTCCTTTTACTATTCCATCTGGGATCCTGGGAGCAGACAAAAGAAGACAGAGCACAGAGACCCAACTCTCCCTTGGAACCTTTAAAAATAACTGCTTTTCTACAAGAAAATCAGTGACTGAACAGAGACACTGGTTGCCCTGGTTTCAATGATGGCCACATTTTAGAAGGGTCAATGTAACTACTGTCTTGCTTTCTGCAGTTCTCTTAAAATTTGAGAAACAATAAATTACAAAGAACAGGTCATAGTAACTTTTGATTGGCCCACAATTCCAAAGAGTGACCAGTATGTGAAAGTCTATATTTGCTGGATCAGAAAATCTGAACCACTAAATATCCTATTTGGGCATATTATTAGGTTGTTGGATGATGTGTTTGGCATAGAAAGACAAAGGCAGGTACACATAGAAGTAGAAAAATGGACAGGCAGACAGAGAGAGAAAAAGTCAAAGTAGTTGGGGAAACAGGAAGAAATGAATGGAGAAAAAAGCATGATGGTATGTGAGACAGAGACAGACAGACCCTGAGACAAAGATGGCAGGAGAAATAACAACAAAAAAGCAGAAAGGGAAAAGGTAATTGCAAACAAAAAAGTTTACTACAACTTTCTCTGATAAAGGTCTCATTAAAAAGAACTAATTTGAGTTTAAAAGACTAAGAGCTATTATTCAACAGATAAATAGTCAAAAGTATAGGGATAAACAACTTCCCAAGGAAGAAATTCAAGGTATAAACAAACTTATGGAAAAGGGGCTAAATCATTAATAATTAGAGAAATGCACACTAAAGCAACTTAAAGGTTTCATTTCAAATTTATCAGATTGGCAAAGATGATGAAAGACAAAAATGACAAATGTTGGAAGGCTGTGGGAAAATAAATACCCTTGTGTGTTGTGTATGGAGCTGTAAATTGGGCCAGCAATTCTGGAAAGCTATTTGGAATGATGCCCCCCAAATTACTGAAATCTGAATACTCTTGTATCCAGCCATATTATTGCTAGGATTATCTAGTAAAGGGATCAGAGAAAGAGAAAACAGAGTTATATGTATAAAAATATTTATAGAATCTCCTTTTCACAATAGCAAAAAAAATTTGGAAACTAAAGAGATGTTCTTCTATTGGAGAATGGCTAAAGAAATTGTGCTACATAGTGTAGAAAATTAGTGATGTAAAAAATTATGAAATAGACAATATCAGAGGAAATTGGGAAGATCTTTCTGAAATGACGCAGAATGAAGTGAACAAACCTAGGAGAACAAAGTATACAATAATAAGAACATTATAGAAGCAAAATAACTTTGAAAGACCAATGGGGTTAAATCAGGAGTCCAAAAAAATGAAGATGAAAATGTCCATTCCCCTTCTGACACAAAGATGATGAATGTAAAAAATAGAGACATGCATTTTCAGATATGGCTAATATGGAAGCTTATTTTGCTAGACTATGTCAAAAGATATTGAGGGATTGGGTTTTTTATTTTTGATTTGCTTGATGAGGGGGTGAAGAGAGGGAAGGACAAATTAAATACTTGGTGCTGGAAATTGTTTGAAAAATTAAAAATAGGTACTCAAACATAAGGAAAATATGGTAGAGAAACAATCATAGAGGAAGTTTAGAGAGAAGAGCAGGGAAAAGGAAAGAAAAAAGGAGGAAAGGAAGGAAGGAAGGAAGGAAGGAAGGAAGGAAGGAAGGAAGGAAGGAAGGAAAAAGGAAGGGAAGAAGGAATGATGATGAGAGAAAGAAGAGTACAAAGAGAATAAGAGAAAGTGATAAAGGCTGAGTGGGATGAAGAAAGAAGGATACAGAGAAACAGATATAGACAGAATTAGAGAAAAAGAAGAGCTCCCCTAAATAAGTTCACACATTTGGTAAGGAACAGATCATTGATGTATCCCTGGAGATGCCTTTCTGATGACGCCCATTTACCACTTTTAACATTCTCTCATCTTTTGTGTCCTAGGTTGTTGTCTCTCAGAAATCCTGATCCTTACACATATACAACTTCTTGGATGCTGTTAGGCAGCTAGGTGGCACAGTGGATAGAGTCCTAGACTTGGAATCAGCAAGACTCCTTTTCATGAATTCAAATCTGGCCTCAGATACTTTCTAGCTATGTGACTCTAGGCAAGTCACTTAATTCTGTTTGCCTCAGTTCCTCAACCATAAAATGATCTGGAGAAGGAAGTGACAAATCATTCCAATATCTTTGCCAAGAAGACCTCAAATAGAGTCGTGGAGAGTCCAACAAGGAATGAAAAATACCGGAACAATAGATGCTGTTGGAGTGGGGCTGTCCATGGTGCTGATAGTTGACCTTTGCTTGCTTTTCCTCTGACCCATGAAATCCTGCCTCTACCACCTCCCTCCCTTCAATTTCTTTGGGAACATTTGCCCATTGCAATAAGTTATCTGATGACCTTAATTATACCAAATCCCATTTGATGTCGCCTTTGGCACTTTAGCCCCTGATTAGCTTCTTTTTGAGCTCCAGTTTGAGAATAATCAGAAGGTGGAGAATTGTTGCAATGAATCAGAGGTGGGAAAAATGATTCTCTCTCTATTGTAATTTCCTTAAATGAAGTGGAGAGCTTACAAAAATCAGTATCATATTGGCCTCAAGCTCACACTATTCCTTTGTACTTCTCATTTCACCTTTTCCTGCCATTCCCTTCCTTCTTTAAACATTTATTAATGCATGTGTGTAAGGTACGGTGCTAAGCCATACTGATACCAATATAAGACTCACACACATTTTAAGGATTGATTTAAAGTAAAATTCTCCTAGTTTTCCAACTGGGGACTTTCCTAAGGAATCTTTCATTGTGAGAAGTGACAAAGTGCAGTGCAGAGAGGGCTAAGTCTGGAGCCATGAGTTTTGTGTTGCAACCTCCTTTAGTTGTTTACTCCATGTAGTGTGACCTTCTCTCAATTTCTTTGGTTCCCAGTTTCCTCTTCTGTTAAAATAAGAATGTGACACTGGATGACCTCTAAGGTACCTTCGAGTTCTAAATCTATGAAATTCATGATCCTCAAATCTGGATTCTGGAAACCCTAACTTAGGTGACTATGAACACTTCTGAACCTACCTAAGCCTCTGTGAACTCTGAAATGCATCTATAAGGGTTGACCCACTCTTCAAGAGTCCTTAATCATGGATCTTTGTAAGTTGCTTTATTGTAGCATAGCACTAAATATGAGATAGCTTAGTGATGCAGTGGATAGAGTGACAGATGTAGAGTTAGGAAAACCTGAGTTCTAATCAATTTTCTTATGCTTACTAACTGTTTGACCCTGGGCAAATCATCTGATTTCTGCTTACCTAAGTTTTCTATCTGTAAAATGAGGGTAATAATAGCACCTACTTCTTAGGGTTATTATGAGGATCAAATGACATAACAATTTTAAAGTATATAGGATAGTGTCTGACAATAGCAAGTGCTACATAAATATTATCTGCTTTTCTATTATTTATTGTTATTATTATATCAGGTTCCAATTTTGTTTACTTGTAATATAAAGATATTAGTAGCTAGGTGGCACAGTGGATAAAATGCTGGCCCTGGAGTCATGAAGACTCTTCCATGCTTCAAAACCGTCTCCAGAACTGTCTAGCTATGTGACTCTAGATCAGGGGTCCTCACACTATGGCCTGCGGGCCAGATATGGCCTGCTGAGGACGTTTATGCGGCCCGCCAGATTATGGCAAAATCAGGCCAGAAGTGACATTTGACCTAAACTGGCGTTAGCAATGCACATTTCTGGAACTGGGCTGAGGTTCATAGTTTTTGTTTTTACTATAGTCCGGCCCTCCAACAATCTGAGGGACAGTGAACTGGCCCCCTATTTAAAAAGTTTGAGGACCACTGCTCTAGATAAGCCACTTAATTGTTTGCCTCAGTTTCCTCATCTGTACATAAGCTAGAAAAGGAAATGCTAAACCAATCCAATGTCTTTGCTAAGAAAATCCTAGCTAGGTTCACAAAGAGTAATACATGACTCAAACAACTGAACAACAATAACAAAATATAAAGATATAATTCACTTTACCTAATTGAGATGTCATTAAAAAGTTAAATTTAAATCAGTCTGAAAAAAATTAAGACATATCTTATATGTCCTAGGGAGGATCAATTTCATAAATAGATGATTTCATGTCTCATTCATGTGAATCTTCTCTTTAATGGTAAGGATCAGTCTATCTATATCTTGTTAAGCACAACTCTGTTCTTCTGTAAAGCTTCATTAAAAAGGTCTATCCAATGTTGTTGGGGCCTTCCTTTAGAGATTTGATTTTGCCTGTTCATGATTAGAGCAGGGAGTCTACCCATTATCCTCTCTGTTGCTATATGAGCAAACTATTGGCTTTTTGAGGCCTTTATTTCTTTGAGACTTTTTCTTCCATGCAATCCATTGTTGGTGACATGTTGCAGACTACTAACTATTCTTCAAAATGAAATCTTAGGATTGAAAAGAACCCCAGAAAACATTGGATTCAACTCTTTACTCAATGCATAAATCTTCTTTTCGATATAACCAAACTCTACTTGAAGATTTTTAGGGGCAGTGAGCTCCAGTTGGGGTCTCCAGTAAACTAAAACCTATAACTTCTGCTGCTTAATCTTCATTTTGTCTCTAAAGCCAAATCATTCTCCTTCCATGTTCTATTCTATCATATATTTGAAGATAGCTTGCAAAAAGGCAGCACTAAAAGAGTTGATAATCTTTCTTTTAAGTTCTTATTTTTAAGAAAATATTTTTAGACTTAGCCTGATTTCTTTTAGCATCCAGATATTATTATATCTTGGGCTTTAAAAATACCCCTGAGATTGATGTGGGTAAAGTACCAAAGAGGTAACCCCAAGTTCTTTTAGAAAAGCCATTACAGACTTGCCTAACTCCTACTAAACTCAAGGAGTTTATATATAGCTGTGACACATAAGGTGATATAAGAGGTCCAGACACATATGACTTTATTGGTCATATAGGGGTCGGCACCTTGGGGAAAACATACATGATACATCAAGGAGAACATTTAGGGTCCCCAAAGTTTTATTCATACCGTTTCAGAAACTCAGACATGTGTCTAGGTCTGAGTTACCCTTTAAAGGTAACAAGAATTGCTACAAAGTTAGATAATAGAATTCACTTTATAACTATATCCCTTTGTATCCTCCTTAAATCCCTACTACTTGGCACCTATATGCATTCACAATGTGACTATCAGCAATGTAGCATTATTTATTTTGTATTATTATAGCTTTTTATTTACAAAACATATGCATGGGTAATTTTTCAACATTGACCCTTACAAAAACTCTGTTTCAACTTTTCTCCTCCTTCCCTCCACCCCTTCCTCCAGATGGCAGGTAGTCTAATACATGTTAAATATGTTAAAGTAGAAATTAAATGCAATACATGTATACATATTTATACAGTTATCTTGCTGCACAAGAAAAATCAAATATAGAAAGAAAGTAAAAAAAAACTGAGAAGGAAAATAAATAATAACAGAAAGACTGGAAATGCTATGTTGTGGTCCACACTCATTTCCCATAGTTTTCTCTCTGGGTGTAGCTGATTCTCTTCATTATTACCATTAAAGCAGTTGGAACTGGTTTGAATCATCTCATTGTTGAAGAGAACCATGTCCATCAAAATCAATCAGCATATATTATTGTTGTAGAAGTGTACAATGATCTTCTGGTTCTGTTCATTTCACTCAGCATCAGTTCATGTAAGGCTCTCCAGGCCTTTCTGAAATAATCTTGCTGCTCATTTCTTACAGAACAATAATATTCCATAACATTTACATATCATAATTATTCAGCCATTATCCAATTGATGGGCATCCACTCAGTTTCCAGTTTCTGGCCACTACAAAAAGGGCTGCCACAAACATTTTTGCATGTGTAGGTCCCTTTCCCCCCTTTAGGATCTCTTTGGGATATAAGCCCAGTAGTAACACTCCTGGGTCAAAGGGTATGCACACGTTGATATCCCTTGGGGGCTCTCTAGAATCGTTGGATCCCTTCACAGTTCCACCAACAATGTATTAGTGTCCCAGTTTTCCCACAACCCCTCCAATATTCATCATTATCTTTTCCTGTCATCTTAGCCAATCTGAGAGGTGTGCAGTGGTATCTCAGAATTGTCTTAATTTGCATTTCTCTGATAAATAATGATTTGGAGCACCTTTTCATATGGCTAGAAATAGTTTCAATTTCTTCATTCGAAAATTGTCTGTTCATATACTTTGACTATTTATCAATTGGAGAATGGCTTGGTTTTTTTTTTTTTAATAAATTAGAGTCAATTCTATATATATTTTGGAAATGAGGCCTTTATCAGAATTTTTGACTGTAAAAATGTTTTCTCAGTTTATTTGTAGCATTATTTTTGCAGCTGTGCTGAATCAAATTCCAATCTTGCTTCTCCCTTTCCCCAGATCCCCTACTTACTCATGAGGATCCCCTACTTACTCATGAGTGAATTTACAAGCTGGTGGGAAGAAATAATTAGTTGCCTAAAATCTTCTATATCACATATTATTGTCCAAGGAGATTGAGAAAAACTAACATTGAACTGGTATGTCCTAAATACTCTTTGGTATTTAAAAAAAAAAAAAAGTAGACACTCTTTCAATTTGAAGGTCTTAGATAAAAAGCTGCATTAGCATTGAAAGTACTAAATAATCACAATAATATTGTTCCCATAATTAAAGATCCAACTGGAAATTCACCAGTACCTTATCTAACTCTTCCACTATCCCCGTGAGTTACATAATTATAAGGAGGATTAAACAACAAGGGCTGTTGCTATTCCAAAGAGGAGAATCTCACTAAATACCAATTAATGTGTCTCTTTCTGGATGGGTGTCATGATACCTCCAGTGTACATTCTGTTGCAACTCAGAAATTCAGAAACAAGAGGAATCAGGGAAGAGTCATACCTGAGAGTTAGTCTAATCTACTGAAAAGATTTCTGGGTAACGAGTCAGAAAACCTGGAACAATTTCTCAGTGTTTTGGGTACAAGTAGCATGGATCCACCACCACACACAAAATGATGCTCTGGGACCTTGGGGTCCACATGTACCAAACTCCCATACCCCACAATTCAGGGTTTTGATTTCTCTCATGCTCTGCCACTTTGCCCAACTTTGCCATGTACTATGTGTGCAACTTTAGCAAGTAACCTGACCTTTCTGGGTCTCAGTTTCTTCATCAAGAGGATTAGCCTTTGAAGGTCCTTCCAAATTAAGGCCTGTGATCCCATGAGCTGCAGTTTCTTTTGTTATGTTCTTGTATCAGCCATTGAGCAGAAGAACAACTGGGGATTTTCCATTTCTGATTGCTTGCATCTTAAGCACATTTAGAGAGGCTGCAGGGAGTGATGAGAATTTGGTCATAAATTCAGATAAGGTGAAAAGTCCCCAGGGAGGGTTAAACTGTTCATAGAAATCCCCTAGTGAGTCTTGGCTTTTGTCCAAAGGCACTATTGGTTAGTGTAATTTTGGCAATGTTTGAGAAAAAAAAAACTCTTCTCATTGTCATCATCGTCATCATCATCATCATCATCATCATCATCATCATCATCATCATCATCTAGTATATATTACACAGCCATAGAATAAAAACTTACTTTATTTAGAGCTTTAACATTTGCAAAGTGCATACATATATATGTTGTTTCATTGAGCCTCATACCAACTTTGGTGAGGAAGGTACTATGAATATTAGTGGCCTCCAAGGCTCAGGAAAGTTGACAGCTTGTTTATGGTCACACAGTAACTTTCAGGGCTAGAATTTGAACCCAGGTTTTCTTCCTCCATCTAGCATATGTACTGCATTCTATATGTATGTGACACTGTGCTAGATTCCTGGCATACAATAAGTGCTTAATAAATGCTAGGTGATGGCTGATACAAAGTAAATACATAGCAACTCAAGGGGGAGGGTACTAAAATAGGGGAGGGGTTCAAGGAGGAGCCATTATAGGAAGTGGTAGTAGAGATGATCTTGGAAAAAAGCTAGGCTTTTCTTCTGAGTCTTCCTCACAACATGACTAATGTAGGACTATGCTTAACATGACTACACATGTATAACCTATATCTGCTGGCTTACTGTCCTGGGAAGAAGGAAGGGAAGAGGGGACGAAGAAAAATTTGGAGCCCAAAATCTTACAAAGATAATTATTGAAAACCATTGTTACATATAATTGGAAAAAATAAAATAATGTAAAGTAAAAAGAAAGAAGCTAGAGATTCTCAAGATAGACATGAAACATAATGCATATCAGGCATAAGGAAGATAAAAGCATGAAGACAGGATATGAAAAATTCAGCAAATAGGCTTCACTGGAACATGTAGTGTATGAAAGAGTAAGCCTGGAACTGGTTAGATGGATGCTTACGCAGAATCCAAATGGAAATGTTCTGGGTACAGGAGAGATTTTGGAAATTGGCACTGAATGTTAAACTGAAAGCTCAAGATTCAAGCACTTGGAATATACACCAGGGTTCATTTTCAGCAGGGAAGAAAATGCACCAAAAGCTGTGGCAGCTAAATCTGGCTTCCATTCAGGTGAGTGCCATGAGGGCTGACCCACAATGTATGCCCAGAGGTGTCCTTGAGTGAGTTGGAGAAGTTGGCCTCCTGGCCTGCTTCTTTCTATATAGTAGCTCAGTACTGGCAGATGGACGCTTTGAAATGACAAAGCAATACTCTCAATGTTGCTGATTCAAAGAAGATAAAGATTCAGGGGTAGTGGTAGTGGATAGAGTGTTGGGCTGGGGGTAAGAAAGACCTGAGTTTAAATCCAGTCTCAGACATGCTCTAATCCTGTAATCCCTTAACCTCAGTTTCCTCAAACTTAAAGTGGAATAGTACCAGCGCCTACCTCCCATGGTTGTTGTGAAGATCAAATGAGATATTTGTAAAATGTTTAGCAAGTATTTGTATATGTGTATAATAGGTATTATATAAAAACTCGTTTTTTTCCTGCTCACTCCTTTTCCTCTTTAAAAAGAAGAGATGGCTTTTAGCTGTCTCTTGTTTCAAATCTCTAAGTGACAAGTAGGGCAGTCTCCATGAAGGGATGGGGAGGGAAATGAACTGTGCTAGTCATACTTTTCAGCTTCCCACTACTCCCACCTGAAGTACAGATTCAACTAGTTGCCTTTATGTCTAGACTCATGGCTGTCTCCTCTTTTTGGTATTTCCTTTCCTGATAATGCACTCTTGAGGTAGATTGTGTTGACATTTGGAAATGATCTTATGACCTTGAGAGGTCTATATGTCTGTACATCACTGAGTTGAAGCTGACTGATGACAAAGAGAGAAGTACTCAACAACTGAGTCAATGTTCTTGGAGAAAATGGACTGATCCAAGCTTGGCCCATTTTATTAGAAAACAGAGACCAGAAGTTTATACTTTGCAGAATGAGTTGAAATGTAAAATGCCTAATCAGTAGTCCTCAAAACCACTTTTTAGTTGTTTTTTAGAGTGGACATTATGACAGATTATAATAGTAGTTAGGACTATTATTACTTGTTTATGTTTGCATTTGTAAGTCAGTTTTTGTAAGGATCTTTTGTGTTTTTATTTTGGTACTAAGGAAATATCTACCCCATGCCTGATTCACATCATACATTAATTACCTTTCTATTTCCTTTTTGGGGGAAAACCTAGATGTTAGAAGTAAATTAAAAGCCAAGATTTGAATAGATTGGCATTAGGGTGCTTTAATAAGCTAAACAACATGAGAAAAGTAAATTGACCCATTCTTTTCAAAAACTGGGGTCCCTACATTTAAAACTGGACTAGGAGTATGTGTCTAAATGGAGATTTAATGGATTTAAATGTTGCATAAGGAAAAAATATTATAGAGGGATTTGGAACCATAAGGAGAGGGCAGGGAAGAGAAGGTAGATACTTTATGGATTTGGTTGAGAGAAGGTATTGAGAAAAGCAGGACAAGGCAGAAATCAGGGAGGTCAAAGTGGATAAAAAATCAGGAAGAGATGCCATGGGGGAAAGATGCTGGAGCTCCCTTGCTGTCTGTACACATTCATTATGTTGCTCTCCACTCTCACAGTTATAAAAGAGTGTCAAGACACTGGTGATCATAGTTTGGTGTGGAAAAGCAGGATCAAATCCTTAAATGTACTTCTTCTCAATGTGGTGTGGTCATTAAGTAAATGAAGGCAAACTGGCATTCATGGACATACCCAAGAATGAGATGGATGAAAGGAGAGAAAAAGACCGTGAGACAGGGAGATGGCAGATTTATAGCAGAGGAGAGTTCAGAGGTTGTTTGTTCCAACCCTCTCGTTTTATAATTGAAGAAACAGAGGTCCAGAGATGGTCATAGAGTAATAAGTAGCAAAAGTGTGTGTGGATGTAACACCAAGAGACAAAGAAAGAAATAGAGAGACAAAGGGAAACAAACCAGGAGAAACAGAGACAGAGAAATAGAAACAGAGAGACTGAGATAGAGAGACAGAGCAAGAGATACAGAGACCCACAGAAAGACAGAGAGACAGGCACACACAGGGAAAGAGACAGATGAGGAGAGACAGAGAGAGTCAGGGACAGAGACAAAAAAAGAAATAAAGACATACGGAGAGAGACAGACAGAAAGACAGAAACAGAGAGAAGCAGAGACAGATTAAGAAAGACAGAGAGATCAGAAAGATTTCTCCCTCCACTGATTTTCAAAGGAAGTTCTCTATCACACTCTCCTGTCTGGTACCTAAATTTCCTTAAATGGCTATCTGTTCTTATCATAAACACTTATGGGCCAGCTTCATCACATACCTAGTTTTCAGATTACCACCATCAGAAGAGTATTCTGATGCTTTCTTAGAGCTCACGAGTAATTCACGGTGATGAGGAGGTAGGAGCCCTTTCCACTTCAGCACATAATTGTCATCACATTCAAGTCAGTCAAGTAGGAATGGCACGAGCATCACGCATGTCCTGCTCCCCTGCCCAATACCCCAGATTCCTTATATGAATATCTGATACACACACACACACACACACACACACACACACACACACACACACACACACAGCTTTTGCCTGTTCTCTTGCTTTTGAATGCCAGAACCAGTCAGGATTCCATACCCCCATGTTTCAGTGATACCCAGATGGTCAAATTTGCTGCCTTGAGTCAGGATCTCAGCTGCCCTTGCTTATTGGGCATGGTTCTTATATTTGTAAGGACACATTTAAGATTATGAGTTTTATTGTCTTTGTTTTTTGGATTTTGTTTCCTAAGAATTTGGGGGCCTTCTTCCCATTAATCTATGTTCTAGCTACTTCATGATAAGCTTCATAGGTAGAAGTAAAAAAAATTCCTTTTCTTTCTCTTTGAATTAATTCACTTTTTCTTAGATTTGCAAAATTTCAAGTAAACACATTTTTCCATAGTGTATTAGTTTCCCTCCATTATTGACCAAGAATCAATTATTGCTGCATTTTATGCCAAAATCCATTCTCAAGCAATATTTTCTTTGTTAATAAGCTGTTCCCTCCCCCAATATGCCTTCTTCCCCCAAGCCTTTGCCTGTAATCAGCAGCAGCATAGAAAACACCTCCTATGCTCCTAAGATTTTCAATTTCTCTTGTTCCAGATGTTATAATCCTTAGCAGCACTTTCTAAATTCCATCCATGCCATTTGTGCCACAGGATCAGAAGTAAATACTCTTTCACACAATAAAGTTCTATTCTACCCTATCACAAACACCTGTGTGCCCACCTCATTAATTACCCCAAATAACTGCTATCATGAAAATATCCTGACACTTTCTAATATCCACAATGATGAGTAATTAGGAGCCCTCTTTACCTTAGCACGTAACTAGCATTACATTAAAGTCTGTGAAGTGTAATAGCACAATTAAATGCGTTAAGTGAGAATTTCCATGGTCTGCTGTTCAGAGACAGGAAATAAAACAGTTTGGTGGGAACTGAAGGCTTGGAATAGTGGAGAGAAAGGTTAGAAAGATAGCCTAAGATAAACTTGTGAAGGTCACTGAATTTCAGATGAAGGATTGAGGAACCGTTGGAGTTGGCAAGCTTAGGAGTTTTTGCACAGGTACAGTGACTTACAGAGTGATGTTTGGGGCAATTAATCTGGTGGTTGTAGTTAGAATGGATTCAGAGGAGAGACTGGATGTGGACACACCAGTAAGACTCCCTTGTCATAGGCAATGCAATGAGAGTATCTTAGCTGCTGTCCAGTTGGTATCACCTTGAAGACAATTGGAATAGCTGAGATGCAGCCCTGGAAGTTTGCATTACCTTGGAAAAGAGTTTAACAATGGACTTCGGTGTTCCGCGCTATTGCTATCACCACAGGTGGCATGTATGGGACATGTTACAAAGCTTGGAATGATGGGACTTGGCAACTGCTCAGCTATGAAGGATGAGAGGGAATGAGTTAGAGTGGACGCAGGCTGTGAGATTTCTGCACGCTTATTTTCAGAAGGAAAGTAGTCAATGGAGAGATGGAATGATTAAAGATGTAAGAAAGAAAGTCAGTGTTTCATGAAGCAAAATCCCACAGAAAGCAAGAGAGGATGAGATCAGGAGCAGAACTTAGGAGTCAGCCTTGGAAAGGAGACAGTTTTTTCCTTGGTGAGTGGAGAGACAAAAGAGAAAACCAAGATAGATACAGGAGTATTTTGAAAAAAAAGCGTAAGAGAATAACTTCAGGGCTTCAGAGAGTTAAGGAAGAAGAAAGGGTTAGGCCTGAACTACTATAAACCTTTTCAAGGATGCCATTTGGAAACTATTGAGGGAAGAATGGATACCCTTTTTGGAATAAGTCTATCATTTAAGCCTTGAGCATTGAATACCTTTCTCAGACAAAACAGCCAGAAAGTTCTGATTCACTGAGGCAGTATGATAAGAACAATGATCTAGCTCCAGTGTTTGTTAGGGGGGAAAGCTGCCCATGGAGCGCTTTTTGAACAGAGGGCCATGTAAATGCTAACACAGAAAAAACTCCTTTTGATCCTTGTGTAGGAGTGTTATCACTCTACTCTGCAGCAAAGGAGAAATGAAAAGATTTTTCTGGCCCAGCTAGATTTTCCTGAGTGTTTGATCTTTGGCTCTATAATCTATAGAAACTTCTGTTCAAATCAAAAGGCCAGTTCATCTCCTGTGGAAACCTAAATTTGAATGTGAAAGGTTAGAATTAAAAAAAAAAGTTTGCACTTTGAAATAGTTCTTAACTCCCCCTCCCATTACCTGGTCATGTTTTTTTAAAAATTCCTATGAAGTTTACTATTTATTTAAAACAAACATTCTTATTATTTATCACTTACCCAATTCAATTTGATAAAATTTTATCAATACCTACAGTCAGCATAGCACTGAGGATACAAACATTTATGTACCTACTATGTGATAGGCACTGTGCTAAACATTGGATACAAAGACAAAATCAAAATTTCCTGACTTCAAAGAACTTAAATTCTACCAAAGGGATTAGGGAATATTTCTTGGAAATGTTGACCCCTGAGCTGAATTTACACTTTTAGGGTCATACCTGCACCACCCAAAGTGTCTAGATATTTTATCCAGGATCAGAATTATTTGACTATTTTCCTATCTTGTCATTTCATTTGCTTTGAGCCATAGAGAGAGGGATGTATCAAATAGCTTTTAATTCTATTGAAAAAGTTAATTGACTATTTTGGTAAATGTTGCCGAATCATAGACTTAGAAGAGGTCCTGTAATCTATATGCGTGCCTTTAGGCACATTTGTACCTCTTAGGACAAATGGTTGACACGTCTATTTTAAAAAGCTCTCCAGGAACAGAGATTCCACCATCTCTATTTGGAGCCTCTTTCAGTCTTTTCAATCATCTTTCCTGCCAGGAAATTCTTCCTTCTGTCTAGTTGGATTCTCTCCTGGTGCAAATTTTAGTACTTTAACCCCTTCAATAAAGATGAATTCTTTTCATTGTAAGTCTCATGCAAAGTTATTAAGTTAGACCATCCTTAGTCCTGAAGTTGCCCCCAGTAGCCAGTTATGATATTGGGGAAGCAGATTCCTCCTTCTAGAACTCTAAGGAACCATAGCACAACATGGTATTTCAGTTAATCAATCAATTAATACTTATCAAATGGTTGTTCTGAAGCGCTGCATTAGATACCCTGTGGAATACAAATGCATTGGGTTTATGTTCCCTTTAGGAGATAAATAGCTCACCAGCCAGGGTGGAACACACCACCTGATGCTAGCACTCCAGTGCAGATGCTAGCTGAAGGCGAGTGTTTGGAGCATATCTGATGAGATACAAGCTGTTGGGGGAGATAGGATGCAGGAAGATTCAGGCTCTGGAAGACAACAAGGAGACAGCAGGCATGGAGTCAGGAAGCCACCCTCAGCTGTGTCTAACTACTGGTGCTCCTAACAGGAACCTTTTCCTCTAAAGGCTGTAAATGTTTCCCCAGCTGAAGCTGCTCTATTGAGAAGCCATATTGGCAAGATTTCAATACTTTTCATTGCAGAGCTGTAATGTGTTTTAGACTTGAAGTTGAAGGATTTTGCTTTTGAGCAGGTTATTACTACCCCTTTTACCCTCTGACAGGTCAGTGCAGTATGTTGACAAAGTAGAAGAAATAGGAGTACAAAGAGTGGAACCTAAAATGTTTTCCCCTCCTATTAACTTATAGTATCTTGTATAGTGAGTGGCACATAGTGGTGCTTAACAAGCATTTCATTTCTTGATTCTAATGCCAAATTGATAAAATAAGACTAGAACCACCATTTGATAATAGAGAATATATAGTTTGGGAAATGGTTGGCAAGGGTTTGATTCCTATTTCTTGTTATATACTTTGCATCCTATTTAAGAGAATGCTCTTTTGTGTTGTTGTGAAGTCATGTGGTCTCTGGCTGCTCAGGGGATGTTAAGAGAAAAGTGCAGGTGATTGAACAAACATTGAATCTAAATGGGTTCTAGGAAGCTGGAGGAGAAGCACAGGTAAAGAACAAAGGAGAATCACTACCTTCCAAAATACTCTGTTTCAAATTAAAAAAATGTTGCCCAGTCTTATTGAAGAATTTGTAAAAACTTAATATTCAGAGTGGTGATAATGATTCTTAGTAACATTGTTTTTTTTTTTTTTTGGTTTTTTTTTTTAATAATAGTTTTTATTTACCAGATATATGCATGGGTAATTTTACAATATTTACAATTGCCAAACCACAATGGCAAGTTGACCAATACATGTTAAATATATTAAAGTATAAATTTAATACAATATATGTATACATGTCCAAACAGTTATTTTGCTATACAAAAAGAATCGGACTTTGAAATAGTGTAAAATTAGCCTGTGAGGGAAATCCAAAATGCAGGCGGACACAATTAGAGGGATTGGGAATTCTATGTAGCGGTTTATAGTCATCTCCCAGAGTTATTTCTCTGGGTGTAGCTGGTTCAGTTCATTACTGCTCTGTTGGAACTGATTTGGTTCACCTCATTGTTGAAGAGAGCCACGTCCATCAGAATTGATCATGATATAGTATTGTTGTTGAAGTATACAACGATCTGCTGGTCCTGCTCATTTCACTTAGCATCAGTTCCTGTAAGTCTCTCCAGGCCTTTCTGAAATCATCCTGCTGGTCATTTCTTACAGAACAATAATATTCCATAATATTCATATACCACAATTTATTCAGCCATTCTCCAATTGATGGGCATCCACATAGTTTCCAGTTTCTGGCCACTACAAAGAGGGCTGCCACAGACATTCTTGCACATGTGGGTCCCTTTCCCTTCTTTAAGATCTCTTTGAGATATAAGCCCAATAGTAACACTTCTGGGTCAAAGGGTATGCACAGTTTGAAAACTTTTTGAGCTAGTTCCAAATTGCTCTCTGGAATGGCTGGATGTATCCACCAACAATGTATCAGTGTCCCTGTTTTCCCACCTCCCCTCCAACATTCTGCATTATCTCTCCCTGTCATTCTAGCCAATCTGACAGGTGTCTCAGAGTTGTCTTAATTTGCATTTCTCTGATTTTTAATGACTTGGAGCACCTTTTCATATGGTTAGAAATAGTTGCAATTTCTTCATCTGAGAATTGTCTGTTCATATCCCTTGACCATTTATCAATTGGAGAATGGCTTAATTTCTTATCGAGTCAATTCTCTATATATTTTGGAAATGAGGCCTTTATTTGAACCTTTGACTGTAAAAATGTTTTCCCAGTTTATTGTTTCCCTTCTAATCTTATCTGCATTAGTTTTGTTTGTACAAAAACTTTTCAATTTGATATAATCAAAGTTTTCTACTTTGTGATCAATAATGATCTCTAATTCTTCTTTGGACATAAATTCATTCCTCTTCCACAGGTCTGAGAGGTAAACTCTCCTATGTTCCTCTAATTTTATTTCTAATCTCATTCTTTATGCCTAGTTCATGAACCCATTTTGACCTGACCTTGGTGTATGGTGTTAAGTGTGGGTCAATGCCTAGTTTCTGCCATACT
Source organism: Sminthopsis crassicaudata (assembly GCF_048593235.1). Lineage (NCBI taxonomy): Eukaryota > Metazoa > Chordata > Mammalia > Dasyuromorphia > Dasyuridae > Sminthopsis > Sminthopsis crassicaudata. Next base: position 40,444,570 of record NC_133621.1, on the reverse strand, counting down.
AATTTCTAATTTTCTCAGCAATTTTTTTGAAACATTGACTTCTTATCCCAAAAGCTGGAGTCCTTGGGTTTGTCAAACACTAGATTACTAAAGTTATTGATTATTTTGTCCTTTGAACCTAACCTATTCCACTGATCAACTAGTCTATTTCTTAGCCAATATGAAATGATTTTGGTAACCACTGCTTTATAATATAATTTTAGATCTGGTAGAGCTAGGCCACCTTCATTTGTTTTTTTTTTCCAATTAATTCCCTTGAAATTCTTGACCTTTTGTTTTTCCATATGAACTTTGTTGTTATTTTTTCTAGGTCATTAAAATAGTCTTTTTGGAGTCTGACTGGTATAGCGCTAAATAAATAGATTAGTTTAGGTAATATTGTCATCTTTATTATATTTGCTTGCCCTATCCAAGAGCATTTAATATTTTTCCAATTGGTTAAATCAGACTTAATTTATATGGAAAGTGTTTTGTAGTTTTGCTCATATAGTTTCTGATTTTCCCTTGGCAGATATTCCTAAATATTTTATACTATCAGTAGTTACTTTAAATGGAATTTCTCTTTGTAACTCTAATTGGTGGATTTTGTTAGTGGCATATAGTAACATTGTTTTTAAAAGATTTACAAAATCCTTTTTTCAAAACAATGCCATAGGCTAGAGAGGGCAACAAAGAAACTGAGGTCCAGAGAGCTTTAGATATAAGCCCAGGATCACACAGCCATTAAATATTGGGCCCTGATTATGAGCCTAGGTCTCCCACCTGCAAATTCAATATATTCCCAAAGGAAAGAACTTGGAGGAAGAAATGAAGTTGCACAGATGCTTAGTTTAAGTATAGGTTTCTTGTCCACAGAGCTACATCTCCATCTGGAATGGGTAGCCTTGGGAAGCTTCCCATAATTGGAGGACTTGAGATGAAGCTTAGAGAGTTGCTTGTTGGGGATCCTGTACGGGGATTTTTGCTCACATATAGGTTTGAGTAGGTGATAGTCATTCTTTGGAAAAAAAGACAGGATGCCAAATGTTTGAATAAAACTTAAAACTTCATTATTATTTGAAAAAGGAGAATAAGAGCCTCCCAATAGCTATTGACCCCTTGGTTTAATTTTCTATTTGTATAAAATTTTTATGAAAATAGTTACAGAGGTATTGACACATACCTACCACCATATGTCAAGATAAGGTTGAAATGGTTTCATTATTTAGATATAGAGTGATATTAAAGCAAATTATTAGGACATAGGATAATTTAGCTCTCAGATCTGTGGAAAAGGAAGGAATTTGTGGTAAAAAAAAAAACTAAAATCCATTATTGAACACAAAATAGATAATTTTGATTATATTAAATTAAAAAGTGTTTTACAAACAATACTAATGCAGATCAGGTTAGAATGGAAGCAATAAAGTGGCAAACATTTTTATATTCAAAGGTTCTGATAAAGGCCTCATTTCTAAAATATATGGAGAATTGACTCACATTTATAAGAATTCAAGCTATTCTCCAATTGATAAATAGTCAAAGGATATGAACAATTTTTGGACGAAAACTCGAAACAATTTCTAGCCATTTAAAAAGGTGTTCTAAATCACTATTGATCAGAGAAATGAAAATTAAGACAACTCTGAGGTACCACTACACACCCCTCAGAGTGGCTAAGGTGACAGAAAAGATAATGACAAATATAGGAGGGGATGTGGGAAAACAGGGACACTAATATAATGTTGATGGAGTTGTGAAGTGATCCAGCCATTGTGGAGAGCAATCTGGAGCTGTGCTGAAAGGACTATCAAAATGTGCACCCAGCAATGTTTGTATTGGGCTTATATTCAAATGAGATCTTAAAGGAGGGAAAGGGACCCACATGTGCAAAAATGTTTGTGGCAGACATTTTTGTGGTGGTAAGAGATTGGAAACCGAGTGAAGGCCCATGAATTGGAAAATGGCTAAACTAATTATGGTATATTAATATTATGGAACATTATTGTTCTGTAAGAAACGATCAGTAGGATGATTTCAGAGAGGCCTGGAGAGACTTACATGAGCTGATGCTGAGTGAAATGAGCAGAACCAAGAGATCATTGTACAGAGCAATAGCAAGATTATATGATTCAATTCTGATGGACCTGGCTCTCTTCAACAGTGAGATGATTGAGGCCAGTTCCTGTTATGAAGAGAGCCATCTACATCCAGAGAGAAAACTCTGGAAACTGAGTATGGATCACAACATAGCATTTTCACTCTTTTTATTGTTTGTTTGCATTTTATTTTCTTTCTCTCTCTCTCTTTTTTGCTTTTTGATTGGATTTTTCTTGTGCAGAAAAAATAATTATGTAAATATGTGTGCATATATCGGATGTAACATATATTTTTAATCCTTTTTAATATATATTGGATTACTTGCCATCTAGGAGAGGGGGTGGGGAGGAGGGGAAAAATTGGAATGATGCTGAAAAATTATACATGCATATGTTTTGAAAATTAAAAAGCTTTAATAAAAAATAAAAAGATGGTGAAAAATAAAAAAGAATGAAGTAGCAACTATTAAAAAAAAAAAGAAAATTAATTACAGTCCACCTTAATGAAAGCTTGAGAAAAGAACAGGCAAACTTTGGAAAAGGAACTCTCTAGCATATGGTATCTTTACTTTCATTCACAATTGACTGAAAGTATAGATCAAAACTTCTTAAAGTATAGAGTTACATATATGAATGTGGGATTCACAAAAAATTTGGCAGCAGTAAAAGGTACCAAGTAGTACAACAAGATTTATTTTTTTATGTAAAAATAAATACATCCATCTCATTAGTATGCAATATGCTTTTGTCTTTAACACAGAGAAAAAATTTTATATATATACATATATATCAAAGAATTATTTTAAAATAAGTTTCTTTAGAATTTATTATTAGTAAATATTTAATTTGCATATGTATTTTATATATCTACATACCTAGCATCATGTAAAAAAAAATTGGATGTGGAAAAAAGTTTATGAAGCCCTGGTAAGACAATACAAAAGCCCACTGTGAGGATTTTTTTGGTAAGGATTAACCATAAAAAATCATTTGTACCCAACACAAAGACTGGAAGTTCTCTGAACTAAGGAAATAATAGGATAATAGATTTGGACCATAATAAGAAGTATATATGTAGATAAACATAATTTTTCTAAATGTAAATAGATATATATGTAGTTTGAAATTAGAAAAAAAAAGAAAAGAAAAGACAACAAAACTTTATCTCCATATAGTCAAGCAAAATAAATTCTTCATTGGCTATATCCAACAATACATGTTCTTCTTCAGCCTGAGTGTATCTCTCCTCTGTCAGAAGACAGGCAGCAAGCTCAGTGCTCAGTTTTCATGCTTATCAGGGTTCTTAAGTCTTTCTAATTTGTTTTATTTTGTTGCTATTATTGTACAAACTGGTCTCCTTGTTCTATTGACTTTATTCTGCATCAGTTCATAATATTGTACAAATTGGTCTCCTTGTTGTATTGATTTTATTCTGCATCAGTTCATAAATGTCTTTTCAGGCTTCTCTAAAAGCATTCCTTTAATCACTTTTTATACTTAGGTGGCATGGTGGATAGAGCTCAGGACCTGGAGTCAGAAAAACCCAAGTTCAAATGTGATCTCTGACACTTTTTAGTGGTTTGATCATGTGCAAGTCACTTAACTTTGTTTGCCTCAGTTTCCTCATCTATAAAATGAGTTAAAAAAGGAAATAGTGGGGCAGCTAGGTGGCGCAGTGGATAGAGCACCAGCCTTGAATTCAGGAGGACCTAAGTTCAAATTTGATCTCAGACACTTAACATTTCCTAGCCGTGTGACCCTGGGCAAACCACTTAACCCCAGCCTCAGAAAAAAAAAAAAAAAAAAGAAAAGGAAATAGTAAATGTTCCAATATCTTAGTCAAGAAAATTCCAAAAGGGCGTCACGAGGGATTGGAAACAGCTGAAACAATTGAACAAGAACAAAATGGCACAAAAGTATTCTGCTATATTTGAACTGTTCAGTCATTTTTTAATTGATGGGTTTTTGTTAATTTGTTTTTCAGTCACTTCCAACCTTTGTGATCCTTTTTGAGCTTTTCTTGGCAATGATATTGGAGTGGCTTGCCACTTTCTTCTCCAGCTCCTTTTTACAGATTATGAAGAATCTCTGAAGTTGTTAGTCATCCAAAAAGGTATTGGAGAAGTGCATAGTGGGTGTGAATAAGTCACGGTGTGTTACCAATGAAAACAGGTACAGAAGTGATGTAAAGAAGATAATGTACTCCTGGAAAAGGAGTTGGACTGGTTATGTAGCATCAGTGAAAAAATAATGAACCCCAGTGAAATGGATAGGGTGCTAGATTTGGAATCAGGAAGATCTTCTTCCAGTCACTTATTAACTGCTTGACTCTGAGCAAATCACTTAATCTCACTGAGCATCAATTTCCCCAAATGGAAAATAATTATATTGGACTCAGTGGCTAAAAAGGTGTCATTGAACTCTAAATCTATGACTCTTTGTCCTACATAGGATCTAATCAGCATCAAGTGATTCTTACAGAAAAGTCCTTAAGATACTAGATTAACTCCTGTGTTAAGAATTGTATTACATGAAAATGTTTACCACTAGTACCCATATCACTAAGGCTATATAGATCAAAGAAAACACTTTAGAAAGTGTAGTGTAGTTACATGCCTATGATTTATTAAATGTGGCATTTGTGGTTATCATTATGAAAAATCTGGCTCAAACCCTTACCCATAAATTTCTATGATTTATATTGCTTTGATTTATTTGCTAAGCTTTACTGAATGTCAGGGAATCTGTAGGTTCACATTGGTGGAGGGAATTTCCATGCCTTAAGTTCCCTCTACTGCTGAAATTATAGGTCTTGAGAAAAACAATCCAAAGCCTTTATGATTAGTGTTGAAGAAGTCCCAACAAGGTGCCAGCCTCCCACACTTCTCTGAGCTAAGTAAGATAGGTTTGATCATCACCGTTTCTAAAAAGCTGATTCTGTGATTTCATTGACATAAGAATCAGGAAAAAACCCTTCCTTCCAATGCAGTTTCTTACCTTCTGTGGGCAGATTAGAGTTTTAAAGAACTGCTTGAGGAACTGAAGAATTAAATGTCTTAGCCAATGTCATCCCACAGGAAAGGCATAAGTTAAATCAAATTCTGCTGGATTCTATCCTCTATGCCATGCTGCCTCCTATCCCCATTTTCCAGATGAGGAAATAGAGGTCTAGAGAGATGAGATGAATTGCTTCAGATTGCATAGCTCATTAGTGGTAAAACACAGACTAGAGGGTTCCTGATTCAGGTCTCTTCCCTTTGCATCACACTGATTTAAACTGGGACTTCCAGCTTTTCTCTGGTGGGGCTGAAGCTCGAGGAAGACATCCCTGATGCTTCTGGTTTATGAGAACCAAAGAGGAAAGTTCTGTTGGCATTTCAAGTGAAGTCAGCCGGGTGAGGTTTCCATGGGATTTTTCCAGAATAAGAAATGAGAAATTGTGAGACCTCCTGTTTTGAGTACATCTCTTCCGCTAATCAGGGTGCTCTGACGGCTTTATCAGTCAGTCTGATTGGCATAATTACAACATATGCAGCAAAAGTGGGCCTGGTGGCAATGTCATAAGTGCCCAGCAACCTCAGGCCTGATGAACTTTTGGTAGAAACATAATTGGTGGGTAAATAATTGAAGATTAATTCAAAACAGGTCCAGGAAGGACAGAAACATCCAATTTTAGAGTCAGAGGCACCTGAGATCCACTGCCCACTTTGGGGAGGTGAACCAAAGCAGCAAGAAGACTCATGGGTGCTATGGCCAAAGGAGTATTAAACTTGGAGTCGTGGGAACTGAGCTCTAATTCTGACACCAATTATCCATGTGGCCTTGGGTAAAACTGTGAATATGAAAATGAAACAGTCGCTGCCCTTGAGGAGTTTACATTCTGTTGCTGTAAAGGCAGAGAGCTAAAACATATGGATACATCTACATAAGTATAAATGTATGTGCATAAAGAAAGCATATGCAAAAGGGGTAAGTATATGATCCTTGTGTACTCATGCATATTTAATAAAATATGTGTTATCCATGTGCATGTATGTGCGTACATGTATATTGTATATCATGTGTGTAAATGTAAATGCATATGTAAGTATAACTGTGTGCATGTATTGTATGTTTATGTAATCTTTGTGTGAATATGTGGATGTGTATATATGTGAGTGTATCTGTGTGTACATGTTTGTATGTTTGTATGTATGTATGTACGTACTTGTATCTCAGCTAGTGATTTAATTGGTATGGAGAGTACCTACTGAGGAATTCCTTCTCAGCAGTCTTAGTCTCTAATCTGCCTCAAGGCTCATTTTGTAGAATGTGCTTTGCAAACTGCTCTACACACTTGAAATGTCTTCATTACCCAAAGCCACAGAGTTAGCAGGGAGCAGGTCAGAGACTTGGCCCCAAGGTCAGGCACAAGGACATGATTGAGGAGGGCAACAAGCACAAGATCTGCTCTCTTTGGTGCCTTTATTCTTTGTGTAATTCCAGAGCACCTTGCCTTATAGATGGGATGGAGTAGATGCTTAATTGAGTTCACTGCTAAGGAAATTTACCAGGCAAAGGTTTGAATACCACAAATTGTACATAGACTTTATGCTATAATTATATTTAGAATCTTTCATAATCTCCGAAACTGTGCAAATCCTTTACTACTAGGATTGTATCCTAAAGAGATTAAAGGAAAAGGGAAAAGACCTGTTTGTATAAAAATACTTATAGTCGCTCTTTCTGTGGTAGCAGAAGTTTTAAGATTTGGTGAACGGCTGAATAAGTTGTGGTATATGATTCTGATGGAATACTAGTGTCACAGGCAGGATGCTTTTAGAAAAACATGGGAAGATTCTATGATCTAATGCAGAGTAAGAAAAGCAAAACCAGGAGAACATCCTACATGGTAACAGCAATTTTATGTAATGATCAATTATACATGGCTTGGTTGTTCTGATCAAGACAATGATCCAAGACAGTTCTGTAGAACTTTATGATGAAAAATGCTGTCCTTCTTCAGAGAGAGAACTGAGGGAATCTGAATGCAGTTTCAAGCATACTTTGTTACTTTATTTCTTTTTTGCTTTTATTCACAATATGGTCAATATGGAAATGGGTTTTGGATGATTTCACATGTATAACTGATGTCAAATTTCTTACTTTTTAAATAGGTGGGGGAGGAACAGAGGAGAGGGAGAGAATTCAGAGTTCAAAAATGTTGTAAAAATGAATGTAAAAATCAAAGAAATGATAAATTCACTTAAAAAATAAAGTCTTTCACAATTATGCACTGCCAAATTTGTCACTGGTAACATTTCTTTAAAAGATCACTCTTATTCAGATACAAATCAAAAAACTTTTGGTGGAGATAGCTACTCTTCTCTGGATCATTTAAACACTGAAAATCCCAGAGGCATGAGATCAATAGAAAATGGATTGCAATGAGCCCTTGGATGTGACATCCAAAATATTCCCATGCTCCCTCAGTCTACTCTGCACCCCTGGGATAAGAAAATATCCAGAAAATAATAAGGGATCTGGAGAGGAGAGGCCAAGAGACTACTTTCATCGAGACTACACTAAGCTCATTAAATTCTTAAATTCCAAACTGAGCTCCTGAGAGGCTCACAGTTCTACAGAACCTTTGGGCTCCTAAAGCTCAGGGTTTCTCATGGATCTGAGTAGGATACCTGATAGACCTCATTCTTCTTTGAGCAAGGCCTCCTGCTGCCTCTAGCTCCCTGAGGCTTGGTATTTCTGACAGCTCTGAGGATCTAGCCCTGGCAAATGACAACTATAATAAGTGGGTTTTTGAGAGACGGGCCACACTTACCCTGGGTACCTGATCCATATCCTAAAACAGACAGCAAGGAATAAAGCAAACTCAGCAAGCAGCTTAGCTCCTGCTCCTTCCCTTCATCCAAGGCTCAGTTGAGCTCTTTTCTCCATCTCTTTAATCTATCATGCATTTCTGCCATCTCTTGTGCACATCTCACATTCTAATGGCTATCAGTTTGCTATGGGCCTCTTACATTAGGGTTAAAGTAGGATGGAATATTGCGATATTCACATTGCTTACTTATGGGACCCACCTGCTTCTCCCTGCAGTGAAGGGCCTCCAAGCCCAGTAGAATTCTAGATTGGATCCATAGGACACTGTTCAGCCCAGTCTGCTGCAGCATACAGAGCTGGCCTGGATAGGAGATGTCGGAGAAAATAAAATGCTGAAAAGTTGCTTGTGTTGAGGCTCCATGGGTGGAGGATGGACTAGACCAGATTTGAGATTGCTGGGACAGGGACTAGAGATACTAACAGGACAGGACCTGCGATTCAGAAAAGTCCGGGTAGAGGATGATAGGAAAAAATCTAGGCAGGGAGAAAAAGTAATAAACAGAGGTCTAGACAAGCAGATCAGTAGGGAATCTAGATGGAGTGTCTTGGCAGAAAGTTATAACAATGGAGAGAAGAGAGGAAGTATTGCTTTTCTCTTGGGGCTTAGGATCAAAGAACCAGAACAAGGGTTCCAAACTTAACGATCATGGATCTTCAAGGGCCTCAGGAAATATTTCCAGAGGTCTGTGACCTTGGAGGGTAAAAAATGACATTGTTTCTTTTTTATAGCTTTTTATTTACCAGATATATGCATGGGTAATTTTACAGCATTGACAATTGCCAAACCTTTTGTTCCAACTTTTCCCCTCCTTCCCTCCATCCCTTTCCCCAGATGGCAAGTTGACCAATACATGTTAAATATGTTAAAGTATAAATTAAATATATGTATACATGTCCATGCAGTTATTTTGCTGTACAAAAAGAATCAGACTTTGAAATAGTGTATAATTAACCTGTGAAGGAAATCAGAAATGTAGGCAGATAAAAATAGAGGGATTGGGAATTCTATGTAGTGGTTCATAGTCATCTCCCAGAGTTCTTTTGCTGGGTGTAGCTGGTTCAATTCATTACTGCTCTATTGGTGGCCATGTTCATCAGAACTGATCATCATATAGTATTGTTGAAGTATATAATGATCTCCTGGTCCTGCTCATTTCACTCAGCATCAGTTCATGTAAGAAAATGACATTGTTTCATTATAATGGGTTACCCTTGAAATCTTATGTATTATTTTTTATGTAATGAAAACAACTAAGTTTAAGTTGTGATACTTAAGAGTCAGAAAAACCTAGGTTCAACTTCCTTCTCAGATGCTTATGCTCCTGGGCAAATCACTTAAATTCTTATCTGTTAACTGAGGGTGATAAGCCAGATAATCTCTACAATTCTTTCTAGTTCTTAATGTTTGAACATATATTGATCCATGTGTGTGATTCTGACTAGGAGGTGAGTGACCATCTTATAATAAAATAGATGGAGATATCTCCAGGAGCAAAATGTAAATTTATTCTGTGTTCTCTCGAGAAGCGGACATCACTCCAATGGAATAAGCAATCCAAGGGAAGAGGCACTTTACAGAGGCAGAACAGCAAAAGATATAGTCCATAAAGTAGAAGATCCCTCCCACCACTGACCTCATCCTCATAGGTCAAAGGAATGTGGTCTTACATTGTGAACAAGGGCACAACTCCCTTCTTGTTTTTTTGTTTTTTTGTTTTTGTTTTTTAATTCATTGAATGGACTGAAAAGGAAGTAACCAATAGTTAAGTTGACCAATGGTTAGCTATACTGTCTACTTCCTATAGGTCATGTAAATTCCTGAAATTTAGGCCTAAAGTCCTATAGCTCCTGAAAAATCTTCCCCTGTTCCCATAAGGAATGAAAGAAGGAAGGAAGGGAAGAAGGAAAGTAAGGAAAGAGGGAGGGAAGAAAGGAAGGGAAGGAGGGAGGGAGGAGATATTGTTCAACTGACCTTGAATAAGTTAAAGAAGTCATTATTAGTTTAGGAGTGTCTAAAGTATGTCGGAGAAGGTTGGAGCAAGTAGACATTGGGAGAAGAAAGACAGAAAGATGGGAGAGGAGAATGAAGGTGATTTAAGAAGGATTGATTAGTGGGAGCAAATGATTTCAAGAAGAAATCAGTAGGGAAAAGAAGGAACTGGATGGAAAGGGTAGTCACAAAGAGACGGCTGTGAGATGGGATGTGTTTCTGAGAGGAGAGCAGCAGAGCAGCAGTGGAAGTCTGCAGCCACTTTTGGCTGAAGAAAACAAACGGATTTCAAGGGACAGGCTGCTCTTACAAGATGTTAATTGATTGAATATTTGTTTCTTTTGATACATAATGATTATGAATATCAAAGAATATGATCAGAAATGTGATATATAGTTTGAAAGGGTTATTTCAAAAAGTTTGATGTTTTCAAGAACTTTTCAGATTATTTTATGTGAATATAGGAAGTTTTATGTGAAAATAGGAATTTTTAATTAACTGTATTGATGCCAATTATCTGAATGGGATTCTAAGAATAATAGTTTTTGCCTTCTTCCTTTTGAAAATGTTTTGGTTGTGAACAATATGTAAGTTGGGATTTGGGGATTTTTCTGTGTTTTGGGTATTTTAAAAGCAAAATAATTGGTATAATATTCAACTTATTCAAGAACATCTACTAGGGTATATAAGAATTGTGTGAACATTCTGGGATAAATTTCTTATTGTTAAAAGTCTTATAGTATGTAGATGATCTTCTTGTGACAGGGAGGAAAAAAGAGTGACCTTGCCCAAATCACTATCAGTTTGTTAAATTATTTAGGAGCACAGGGACTGAGAATTTCTTAAGACAAATTGTAATTTGTGAAATGTGAGGCAAAATATTTAGGTCATTGTATAAGTGAAGGGAAAAAGAAATTAGATCCTGTAAATTACTTGAGGAAAAGAATGGAAACAGTAAAGGAAAGGGATTGGCACACTGGACATTGGTCACTGAAATTTTGACTAATCTTATGCTACCTAAGAGCATTGCAGTGGTTCATGTACAGAAGCACCAAAGAGGAGATTCATTTGAGACAAGGGGAAACTGCTTTGCGGATGAGGAGGTGAAACGGGCTGGAGAAGAAGGATCTGTAAGTATGGAGGAGATGATGGTGCTAATTCTGGCATTTCTGCCTCAGATGCCTCCACCTTCCCTTACCTCAGAAAAGAAGAAAGAAATTCAAAGCCTTGGTGCTCAGGAGGATAAAGAGGGGCACTGGTTCCTCCCTGATGGGAGAGAGGTACTGACCACAGCAGGTATGAGACGTGTACTCCAAAATTTACATCAGGGCAGTCATTGAGGTGTCCAAGACCTGTGTGACGTGGTGCTGACTAAATTGGTGGCACTGCCTTGTACACAATAGTAGACAACTGGTCAGCGGGTGTCCTGTTTGTCAGAGGATGAATAGGGCAGCCCAATGATAAGTCGAAAAAAGCAGGAAGGCCCTCTGGTATCGGGCCCTTCCAAAGCATACAGGTGGACTTAAACCAAGCTGCCATCAGTGGGGCGTCTCAAATACCTGTTGGTCATAGTGGACCATCTGACCTCATGGGTGGAGGCCTTTCTCTTTGCGTGAGCAACTGCCTCAGCAATCGTAAAAGTACTCCTTGAGGTGTGGGTTGGTGGAGCAGGTAGATTCGGACCAAGGCACCCATTTAACGGCTAAGATCCTCCAATCTGTGACACAAGCTTTAGAAGTATCAGGGGACTTACATACCCCATGGCATCCGCCCTTATCAGGTAAAGTGGAAAGGATGGATAGGGAAATTAAATAGCAACTGACTAAATTGGCATTAGAGACACAATTGCCCTGCACCAAATGCCTTCCCCTTGCCTTATTAAGAATTAGAACAAAACCCCAAAGAGATGTGGGATTATCCCCTTATAAATTATTGTATGGTCACCCTTATCCAAAGGGGATTCAAAATTCTTCCTTGGATCCAATATTAGAAACCAAGGATTTGTTTTTAAGGAAATATGTTATGTCTTTACTGAAACATCTGAAAACTTTACACCTAAAAGGGCTTATTGCTCAGACTCCTCCCTTAGGATTCACGATGCATAAATTCTAGCTTGGAGACAAGGTTCTGGTTCAGACATGGAAGGAGGACAAGCTGACTCTGTGCTGGAAAGGACCATTCCAGATCCTCTTGACATCAGATACAGCAGTGCTACACAGGAAAGAGGGTACCAGAATTAAAGGACCAGCAGAGGCTCCAAGGGTGTGGACCTCGAAGCTGAATCCAGAGGACCTGTTAAAGCAAACATTAAAAAGGAACTGATGAATTGTGCATATAAAATCTTGATAATATTGATCTGTTACTTCAACCCAGAAATTTGACCTATTATTTGGTAGAATGGGGACCAAACAAGACACACACAGAAGGGGAGTGTGCCTATGTAAAATACTGCCCCTTGCTGACACAATCCCTAATTGTCTACTGAGGGAAGGCAATAGCTTCCAAAACTTGACTCAGGTTATTGCTGATATATTTTATCTCAAAAATTGCTGGATATGTGGAGGGCCTGAACAACTCACACAATGGCCCTGGGTACCTGTCCCTTTAGCTCCAGCTTGGATCTTGAGTAATATATCAGTTGTACATAATGGTACTGGATTCTGGTCAGATCAAGAGGAACCTCAGTGGAAACTAACTAATGCTGTCCCAGGAGGATATTGTTTAAATCAAACAGGCAAAAGGCTATGAATGGGAGAAAGTAATTGTGAATGGACTTTTACTCATTGACCAGAGAGAGTATATATCATAGATTGTGGTGAGCATAGAAAAAGATGGAGCAAGTTAAATATTGTTTGTAACGATGGCTCAGTGCTTAATTGTGCCCACCAGCATTTATTAGAGGGTAATGAAGACAAACTGGTGATGATCCAGATGAGGTGATTAATAAGCAATGTATAGATATGTTAATTGATATTGAACAGTGTGTAAGTTCTTCATAGAAATATGATAAAAATAATTTACATATTACAAGGGGGAACTGTGTGGAATGGAGTTATGATAAAGTGAAGAACTTACAGGAATGTTTAAGTTCTTTTTTCTGTATTTTTTTTTATTATTTCTATGTCTCTGTGATCTACATAAGTATGGTGTGTGCTAGCCAATATTTACTTAAATTTTTGATACATTTACTCAACCAGAGATGATGATGCTTATCCTTGTTCAATGTTATCAATATTTAGATGATTAAATGACATCAGCTCAGGAACCTGAAATTTGAAGGTCTGATGGCTGATTCCTCTCAGAATCAGGGAAACTGAAAATGTTCTGTTCTAATTTGCTTTTGGTATCTATTTCTCAATGCTCCCCAATTTATGATGTAATCCTTTGTAACATAAATCTTCCATTCCAATCTCTCCAAATAGCAACAACCAATGAGATGCCTCCCTCTCCCCTTCTCAATGCTCTCTTCCTGGTGATGTAATCTCTTGTATAAAAGCTGTGTATCTTTACTCCTTCTTTAGCCCTCCTACCTTGAGCTTTCTCTTTCTTATCTTGTGATGGGTCGGCTCATCCTCCGGAGGTTTTCAATAAATAACTTTTCTGCCTTCAGAGTGATCTCTGAGTAGTCATTTTGGGTAAGGGTCTTCTACATCCCTTACAGAAGGGACATTTCATATTTAGGGAACTAACCTCCTGATTAGATACAGTGTCTGTGGGGTCAAGATAGTGTCCTCAATGTAATGAATTCAACAAGGGCCCATTGCAACAAAGCCCCACTGAAAGACAAGATAATTCTGTCAATGCCCATCTCCAGATTAGACTGCCTCAGGTCTATTGGACTAACAAACCTTGCTTCTAGGCCCTGACCTATACCTGACCAGTAGATCCAGATGGTTCCTGAGGAGAAAGCTAAACTAGAGACCTTGCCCAGGCCTCCCCAGCCCTTAAATCTAATTCACTTGCATGTCATGGCCATGGACAAGTTTTTCAGCCTCATTGGGGATCCTTCCAGCAAGGTGAGAGCACTGGATGGGCCAAAGTGATGAAGCCTCCTCCCACACTGAATTCCCAAGATTTGGTAGAATGGGAAGCAAGCTTTGCATATGTTCAAGATACTTGATGGATTGTATTTGTTATTGAACAACTGATAAGAATCTATACCTTGAAATGGAGAGGACAGACACTCCTCACATTTTCGATTTCAAAGGATTTTTATATCTACCCTCTCATTATATCTTCCTACCAGGCCTGGGTAAAATCCCTTTAATTATCCACATTTTACAGATCAATAAGCTGAGTCATAGAGATTTTGTTGTTATAAAACTTTAAAGTTCGTATAATTTTTTAAAAAATCTTTCATGGATACAAGTGTTATCTATCCCCATTTTATAGGTGAGGAAACTGAAGCTCACAAGGAACTTGTGATATAATTAGAAAACCAGGACATTTGATTGTCAAGCATATAGGATAGCAAGGGAAGAGGTATAAGACAGTATGATGAGAGTGAAACCAGACATCCCTGTAAAGTTATGTAAAATCGCCAACAAAACGCTATACAAACTTACATTCTCTGGAAGCAGGAAAAGAACTTCCAGAGAATGACAAGAAGAAGAGTATCTAAAGAATGTACCTTTTCAGATACAAACTTAAGTGGTCTTGCTTATTCTGTTCTATTGTTCTATTTCTATATAAAGTAGGCCTTCAGAAAATGTCTTTGTAAAATCACTTCTCTCTTGAGGGTGATAATTGTCTGCCAAGAGTGTGTTATCTTAGTGACTTTCTAACCAATAAAAGCTTTTTTTTTTTTTTTTTTTTTTTTTTTTTTTTAATCACAGCTTTGAGTACAAGAATTTGTTTGGTATGAACCCTTCCAAAAGCCTTGGAGACCAGGACCACAAACCCATCCCAGCCCCTGACCACACCCTCATCAAGTATATGCTTCAGTGCCAAATGAATATGTAGAGGTACAGAGATTTGGGATTTAGGTGGAGAAAATTGCCCTATTCCATCTTATTTTCAAGTTAATTTGTAGGACTGCTAGGGCAAATATAGAGGATGAAATTAATGCTTTCACAACAAATCTACCAATGCCTTGGCAAATTGGCTAAGTAGAATTCACAAGATGATTTTGAGAGGCAGACTCTCTACTTAGGGTGTGAGAGTTAAAAGGAAGTTTAATACAAGAGTGTGAGTGGAGATAAGAGTGTTGAATAGAGAAGAGAAGAAGGAAGATGACAAATTTATTGCTATCAATAAAGAAGCCATATATCTGTCCTTGATTGGGCATGAACCAGAAAGATAGAAAAAACAAACAAAGAAACAAAACAAACAAACAAAAAACAAAAACTAAAGCTGAATCAAAAAATTAAAGAGAAGCATTTCAAATTCCCCTTATCTATCCAAGCTGGAAACAAATTTTTTTATGGTCAGAGAAAGACTAGAATTTTAAAAGTTCAGCATTGGGAGATATTTTTAATCTTTGGCAAAGATACATGCTAGGTGGAAGATGACAAAACTGTTTATTGAGAATCAGTGGGAAATAAATTGTGAAACTATTTGATATTGTATGAAAAATGTTAGAGAATATAAAGAAAATTTGACAGTACTACCTAAATCAATCTACTTATTTAGTGCCACACCAATCAAATTCCCAAGAAATTATTTTACAGATGGAGAAAAAACAATAACAAAGTTCATCCAGAAGAACAAAATCAAGAATTACAAGGGAATTAATGAAAAATTGCAAATGAAGGTGGCCTAGCTGTGGATACCTAAAGCTATATTATAAAGACAAATTCATTATAACCATTTGGAACTGGCTAAGAAAGAAAATAGTCAATCAGTGGAAAAGGTTAAGTTCACAGGACAAAGTAGTCAATGATTATCGTAATCTAGTGTTTAACAAAGCCAACACCACCAGCTTTTAGGATGAAAAAATCTACTATCTGACAACGACTTCTGGGAAAATTGGAAATTAGTATGGCAAAACCTAGACATTGACCCACACCTAACACCATCTACCAATATAAGGTCAAAATGAGTTCATGATAGCATGAAGTTATAAGCAAATTGGAAGACCATAGGAAAGTTTACCTCTTAGATCTGTGAAGAAGGAAGAAATTTTGATCAAAGAAGTGCTGGAATTAATTATTGTACAGAAAATAGATCATTTTGATTATATTAAAAAAAAGATTTTGTACAAATAAAACTATTGCAGTAGGGAAGCAATAAACTGGTAAAACATTTTTACATTCAAGGGTTCTAATGAAGCCCTCATTTCTAAAACATATAGAAAATGAGCTCAAATTTATAAGAATTCAAACCATCCTCCAATTGAGAAAGGTCAAAGGATATGAATAAACTATTTTCAGATGAAGAAATTAAAACCTTTTCTAGTCATAAAAAGGTGCTCTAAATCACTACTCATCAGAGAAATGCAAATTAAGATAACTCTGAGGTAGCACCACATATCTCTCAGACCTTTCTTGTCATCTTAGCCAATGCTGGAGGGGAGGTGGGAAAATTGGGACACTAATACATTGTTGGTGGAACTGTGAACAGATCCAACCATTCTGGAGAGCAATTTAGAACTATGCCCAAAGGCTTTTCAAATGGTGTATGTATTTTGACCCAACAGTGTTTCTATTAGGATTATATCCCAAGGACATCTTAAAAGGAGGGAAAGGGACCCACATGTGCAAAAATGGTTTTATCAGCCCTTTTAGTGGTGTCAAGAAACTGGAAACTGAGAGAATGGCGGAATAAGTTATGGCATATGAATGTTATGGAATATAGTTCTTCTATAAGAAATGATCAGCAGGATGATTTTTGAGAGGTCTGGGGACACTTACATGAACTGATGCTAAGTGAAATGAGCAGAACCAGGAGATCACTGAACACGGCTAGATCAATAGTATATGGTGATCAGATAAAACATGAGGGGAAAAAGTGGAAATTAAAAAAATAATAATAAAAATCTGCTAATACCAGTTCAATGCAATCTTTTGTGGAAAACACACAGAAATATTAGTACCAAATTTTGAAACCCCCAGATCAAAGAGAAAACTTTGCAAGGATCAAACAAGAAAAGAAACAATTCCAATACACTAGAGCTACAATTGGAATTGAACAAGACACATCAGATGCCGCCGGAAAAGATGGGAAAGAAACATATCTACCGAGGGCTGATTCTGAGAGGGCAGGCTGTTGAGAGGTCATGGAGAAAGGAGAAAAAAAAGACAAGGCAGCATGGAGTGAGATTTAACTGAGGGAGGGAGGGGAGACAGAGGAAGACTGAGATAAAAGGGGAGGGAAGAAAATAAAGAGAAGGGGAGAAGAGATAAAGTGAGAGAGCTTACATTGGATAGTATTTAAATTTTTATTTTTTAAAATTCATTATATTTTGAAATTTCTTTTAATAGTATTTTTCCAAATAGATGTAAAGAGTTTTCAGCATTCATTTTTGTCAAACTTTGTGTTCCCAATGTTTCTCCTTCTCTCCCAAAACCCCACCCTCCCCAAGACAGCAAGCAATCTAATAAGCATAATTGCCATTTTTAAGTGCTAATAACCACATTTCTCATATTATGCAGGAAAAAACTGAGATCACAAGGAAAAAACAACGACAAAGGAGGAAAACAGCAGTCTGTATGGGACAGGGTACTGGACCCCGGACTCCAATTGGCTACTCAGAGGCATCTCCAGATACAACCAGAGAGCATGGATTCTCATGGACTGCGACCCCAGGCTGGAAAGAGGGGTTGGATGAACTAGCAAAAGACTCAGGTTCATTAGATGGATTGAAAAGGAAGTAACCATTGACCCATGATCCACAATGCTGTCCAGGTCCTTTGACTTGCTGAAGCTTAGACCTGGAGTCTGCACTCTTCTGCCCTATATTCCTCTGAGAATAGGGATCATGTGACTCCCAGAAACTTAGGCCTAGAGCCTGACCTTCTGGGCCCCACAGTCCTCTAAGACTAGAGATCACCTGATTCCCTGAATCTTAGCCCTAGTTTTACAGCCTCTGAGAATCTCCTCCTCTCTCCCCCTCCCCCCTCCTGCCCATTTAGCCCCTCTTTATTTCAGACATTTTAAGCTTTGTCATGTGTATTCCTTCCAGTAGCATATCCTTGTTACTTAGACCTCCAGGCTGGTCCCCCTCCTCAGGATCCATGTCATTGTCCTCTCCCCTTCAGAAGCAACCACTGCCAATCAGCAGGAGCTTTCAGGAACCACTTTATTAAGAGATCTTGACCTACTCTAATGCTTACAAGCATGAACAAGTGGGTGGGAGGATAAAGCTGCTGAAGGCAAGGAGCAGGAGTCAGATTCCTCCACCCCTCCTCTCTCCCTCACCTTTTTTGGAAACCCATCATCACTGACCCACAATTGGCATCTGGCAGCCCGTGTCATTCACAGAACTCCATCACTGTCCAGACCTGGAGGCCTCAGGGCCATTATCCCACCTCAAGCGGGACAGACTGAGTCATTTGGGCAAAAGGGACAATGGTCTCACCTTGAGAAGCTGCTGCAGGATGACAAGAGGCAAGGAGCTGGCCCTGCCTAGTGGAATTGAGAAGAGACCATGACTTGGACACCATGTCAGCAACAGCAGGTGCTGAGGGTCTGAATCAAGTTATTTCAGGTTAACCAAGTACTTGGAATTTCAGGACCTGCAGTCTGGAAGAAACAACCCACAAGTAGATTAACAATGCAAGGGTCCTGAATATGAGAAAAAATGGAGTTAATATGGGGGTTACAAGGACAGTAATCAGTGTCCCCACCCAGATGAAGAATGGGTGGGGGGAAAAGATGAGGCTCTCAGGAATGTCTCTCATCCAGACAAATTTTCCTAGTATAAATATCAAAGAACATTTTCCCCAAATTCCTACTTTTGTTATTTAAAAGGAGATGGGGCAATGAGTGGAGCATTGTGGCCCTATACACAGTGAAAAGAGTGCTGAGGTAGTCTAGGAGGCAAGCACCATAATTTTTAGAGAGGATGACAGAGTGGAGATAATTAGTCTTAAGTGGGTATGATCTCCTTTTTTACAAGGCTTTTACCCAATTAGTACAGGGTAGAAAAAGAAAAAGCAGTTCCAGCCAGAAGATATGTACACCATCTTTCTGCTAATTCTCCCCTAAGGGTGTACTCCTCCAGAGAGGCTTCAGGATGGAGGGTTTAATAGCCCTTTCAGAATTTACTTGCCTTGGAGCTGAGAGTTTAGGAATCAGGAGGTGGGGACTCAAAGATGCCCTGATCAGGGGCAACCAGGCAGCAGCACAGGCAGCTGAAGATGCCAGCCTACTTCCCTTGGCCTGAAGTGGATCCCCCTTCCTTTTCCTTTACAAAAAGTAACAGATCCTTCTAGGTCCATGGATAATTCGCAGTCATTGTGTCTCTGCATATTTAATGGGGGAATGTTTGGCTGTCAAAAAGCCCCTCTCTTTCCATACAGCCCATATGAACAAGAAAACATGACAGGCATATTTGGAGTCAGTAGAGATATTCCCTCTAGGGAAAAATGCTCTGAACCTAGTGAGTTAGAACCTCCAATGAATGGCCCAGGAGGAGCTTAGAGGCTTCTGCAGAAAGACCATGGCAACCACAGCACCTCAAAGTCACCAAGTTACTTTGAGATCTAAACAAGGAGGACTTGACATGATCTCAGCAACTGAGTCAAGATCCCTAGCATTTGGCCCAACCTTTCATCAACATAGAGTAAAAGGCTAAGATGGAGGGTCTAATCAGGGAGTGATGATTGTTTGCTTGAGCCAAAAAGAAGTGGGAGTTAATTCATGGCAAAAAGACTTGAACAGAATGATAAGCAAAGTGGGTCTTAAGACCAAAAACAAGTTAAAAATTAAAGGTTTTTTAATGGCAGCAGCCAGAGAAGCCTCCAGGCCTGCACTGGGCGGGGCTGCAGATCCAGATATTCTCTACATACTTGTGCTCATGCCTTCTCCTGACCACTTGCTCTGGATATAAAAATTTAGTATAAGAAAAAGCAATATTATGACAAAATGAATTCCTTCAGGGCCTCAGCCCAAGAGCACATACATGATAAAGCATCCTTGGCTCTTACAACCTATCAACCTCATAGCCAAACTCTGGAACAATCAGGTGGGAAACAAGAAACAGCTGGAAAAGTGAGAAGGATCCCACCCTTAGCAGGGCCCAAGGTTGTCCTCCCAGTTCTTGCCCAGATAAGACTTCCACCTGTCACAGCCCAGGAAGGCATCCCTCAACACAACTCAGGGGATTTCTCCCAAATGATGGGTTACTGATTTGCTGGTATAACGGGCAGTCATATCCAAATTCCCAACTACAGTCCCAAGAGATTTCATCTCAAATGCAAGTTCCATCAGGTTTTAGATCCTAAATTATCCCATGTGTCTTCAGAACACAGCCAACTGTCAGGTTAAAATCCTGCTGTAGGTACTTCAAGAAAGCTATAGATCAGATTTATTGTACTCAAAAACAAGGAGACTATTATGCACTTATACAATTTGCTGAAGAAAGATGGAGACCTTGGTAGAAATAAGCCTTTTCAGAGAAGTTGCATTCTAAGAAACCTCTGAAGGGTTTCTTGCATTGTAAAGCTTTGGAATCTTTGATACAGTATCAAAAATGGCTTTTCCTTAAAGCAGCCATAAACTTGAAAAATAAAAAGATTCTATAACAATAAAAGCAATTAATTGATTGGGGGAACAGTGAGCTCCAGTAAGTTTGTGAATTCCACTGAGGAACTTTCCTTTTTAGAACTAAGATTTACAATATAGCTAACATCTAAATAACTTTGGACTAAATTTCATAAAACTTATTTATGTCCAGCAGAGCTGACAAAATTTCACAGCTCTAACCCTCGACTCCAGGGTCCCACACGGCGTCTTTGTTGGGTTGGTGCACACAATTTTGTCCTCACAGACCAGGGGGACTGTTGTTCTTGTTGCTTTCTCCCCAGTCTCTGCTCCAGGTAACTTTACCTTGGAGACAAGAAGCCCTGGACATAGCGGGCTGCCTCAAATAGGGTGAGGTGCCATGCCCCTAGATACCCCCAGATACAGTGTCATGGTGGATTGTCCCAAGGAGTCCAGCAGTGATAGTGTGGGCCATAAGCTGATTTATATGGAAAATTTAATCTAGGGAACATGACTGGGATGCTAGACAGGACATAACTAGAAAAGGATGCTCATAACCTCCATCAAGGGTGGGTCTCAAGCTGGACATAACTTGGGCTTTTGGACGACCTCCAGGGAGGCTGAGACCATAGAACTAGGCTGATTTCTATCAGAGCTTTCTTCCTGCCTGCCCTAGGGAACAATAACATCAGTAATCCAGTTTCTCTTAGCTAACCACACCAACCATTCAGGACCTGTGGAAATGATAAAAGGATTGGATTCAGAAGTCCCCCATCCCCCCCCAAAAAAAAACAACACGGCAAGATTAATCTTAATTGATGAAAAGTCAAGAAACAGCAGATCATCATTGTGCATAGTAGCAGCAATTTTGTAATGATGTCAACCTGTAAAAACAAGCAAAAAAAAAAAAAAAAAACACACAGCTTAGGTATTCTGATCAATATCATGATCCAAAACAATTCCCAAGAACTCATGATCACAAAAATGCCATCTGCCTTCAGTGAACTGATCATCTCTGAGTGCAAACAAGTATGATTTCCTTATTTTCTTAATTTTTCTTACATTTTTGGAAATATAGAAAATTATTTGCAGGATTTTATATGTATAATTGATCTCATACTACTTGCCTTCTCTGTGAGCATGAGGATGGAAAGGAAAGGACGTAGAATTCAAAATTTAAAAAGAAAAGGTAAAAATAAATAGAAGTGGTTTTTAAAAAAAGAGAACCTCATTCAAAGAAATCTTAAATCAAATGCCTTGCCTTAGTTTTTTCAAAGATTAGTTTTGATCCTCAGTCACTCTCTGGTTTGTGTCTTCAGCATGGCTCATAAGGCTCAGGAGAAGTCATAATAAAAATTTGTAAAACTTACCTGAGTTCTGAAGTGGATGATGGTAAGCAGAAAAGGAGGAATCATAATTCTTCCATGATAATCTCTTACCCAAAGGGATAAAGAAGTTAATACATGATTGCATTCCCAGGGTCCTTGCACAGAAGAAAACCATGGAGATCTGGTCGATCCCATTGAACTTACACTCAAGTTATTCTGGAGTTTTTCACTCAGGGAATTTGGGGCCCTTTCCTCTTTCTAACTGCATCTCTTGGACTGAGTTTAGTAAAATC
This sequence comes from Sminthopsis crassicaudata, assembly GCF_048593235.1. Classification (NCBI taxonomy): domain Eukaryota; kingdom Metazoa; phylum Chordata; class Mammalia; order Dasyuromorphia; family Dasyuridae; genus Sminthopsis; species Sminthopsis crassicaudata. The sequence goes on along the minus strand of NC_133621.1, from coordinate 40,422,360 downwards.
TGCCTTAGCCCAGCTAGGGGAACTTGTGGTTCCAGGTGAGAGGCCAAGGAGGGAGATTTTTATGTCCACAACAAAACTTATTTCTCTTCTCCTTTATACTCACCTGGATGACCCCCTAAATCAGATCCTCATTTCTTTTCCTGTAGATTATTGAAATAGCTTCCTAATTAATCTTCTGCCTTCTAATCTCTTTACTCTTTAATTTATATTCCACTCTGTCAACCTTAGACATTCACTTGCTGTGTGACCCCAGACATATCATTTAATCTTTCTTTGCCACATTTTCCTCATCTATAAGATAGGAATAATAACTCCTACCTCTCAGGGTTGTTGTGAGAGTCAAATGAGGTTACATATGTAAAGTGCTTTGTAAAGCTGAAAGCACCATGTAAATACCAGCTGTTATTAGTGTTGTCATTTAAAATGCAGGTCAAACATGACTTACTACTCCTCAGAAATTTGAGCTTTGACCCTAGGGAAAAAAATGGAGACTCCTTGGCTTATTCTTTGAATGCCTGTAAAACACTCCTCTACCAACCTCCTACTTAGCTTTCCAGCCTTAGCTTGTATTACTCTTCACAAGCAGGTCCCTTTCTACTTTGTTCTTTCCAATTGCCCCTTTATTCTTTATGATGCTTTGGTACTTCATGTTCCTCACACACAATGCACCATCTCCTATATCTGCACTTCTGTATGGGCTGTCCCTTAGATCCTTAAATGTTTTCCAGGCTCACCTCTAAAATCCTTGATTCACTCTGGTTAAATGTCACCTTTTACAAGATGCCTCTGCTGGTATCTCCTTTAAAGGTTTTTGTTTTTGTTTTTGTTTTTAATCTGTGTCTCAGTTAAACTAGCCTACTTCCTGTTACATGCCCATAGCATCCCATCTCCCATCTCCATGCCATTGATTATCTGCCTCTCACAAAATCCTTAGTTTCCTTTAAGACTCAATTCCAGGGCTCTCTGCTTATAGGAAGCCTTTCCTAATCTCCCTTGTATGTCAAGTAAAACATAGGATCCTTAAGGATGAGAAAGGCTGTTTCTATTTGGTCTTTATGTGATTGATGTTTGAGAACTGACTGGTATTCTGTGTTCTGTAATTCAGAAAGATAAATAATTCCTTTCAGCCCCAGCAATGATTTGGTTCTATCATGATCTTTGACCTGGAAAGTGAAATTTTCACACTTGACAGTTTTTAGACAGGGACATAGTGAGAACAACCAAACGAAAGACTGAAAAGGAAAACTTAAAGGAGAGCTGGAGTAAGATGGTGAAGAGAGAGACTGAGGTGGCCCTCAGACCTTGCAGCTCTCACCTCTTAAAAAACTGAGGAAAGTTCTCTTTCAAAAAAGTCTGCTTTCCCCCTCCCCAACTCCAATAATTTCTTTGACTTACACATTTTCTGCATCCTGAGTTTGCCTCAAATATAAAGAACCCAAGGGTTTATTTAGAAATACACAGATTCTACCCTCTTCTACCCTCACTACTAATTACCCAATTCAGCCTCAGTAATAGTGCTTGACTAGTAAAAATCCAAGAATATTGGGAGTACAACAGATTACTGGCTAAAGATAATCTGGAAGATTGCCAGAAAAGGTTTGTCCTGATTTAGTTGAATTTGCTTCCAAGGTTACTTTACGCAGATAAATCGTTCTTCATCTCAACATTGATGTTGTATATTAATCACATCTAAAAACCCATAAAAATTTATCCAATATGAAGCAATTAAAAACACTAAAGAAGTGAACACTCTTATAGCATTTGTTTCATGCTAAGCACTTTTGCAATCTTGAAATGACCAATAGTCAAATTCCAAATTATTGCTTTTAAAAATTAATACACTTTGTTTTTCTAGCTCACTGCTTGGCCAAAACCAGGTTCACAGAAAAAAAGTTAATTCATTTATTTTTTTCCTTTAAGATGGGAAGCATACAAGTTGTTCTTGCTGGCTGCAATTTAAACCTTTTCAATTAACAAAATCTAGCTCACAGAACAGACATGAAATAGACATTTTGCAAAAAGGCAGAAAAACAAAAATTGCATGGAAGACGACCATCCCTTCTTCACACAAAATAGTAATATCTCCTCGAGTGCACTCTCTGGTGGTATTTTAGATTTTTACTCAGAAGATTTGGATTTGGAATACTTATTCCTGTTTCCCTTCTGGCAAGAGCATCTCTAATCTCATGCCTTGTAATCCTGTAATTCACAGAGCCAACTTCTTGACTTGTATCTCTAAGCCAGGAGGGGTGGTCCTCATCCAGCAGACATGCAAAGCACCCCTGCCCTGTGTGGTTTATCAGGACTTTCTTCTAGGTGCCGCCTTCTCTTGGGTCATCAAGATTTGACCATCCTAAGGTCCCCTTCAGCCTAAGGACCGCCCAAGGACACAGGCAGTGCTCTCAATTATGTGTGCACAAGAGAGAGACCTGACTGTCCTGGGCCTCAGGCTAATTCTTTAGAGACTTCTGCTCCCTTCTATCTCAGTATTTCTGTCTCAGGTCCTTACCTCACAGGGAGGGAGGCAGAGAGTCCAATCTCAAGGACAGTTTGCGAAAACCCAACCTGGCATCTCTCTGGGAAGTCACAGATCCTGGGCAAGCTCCCATGAACTGTGTGGGATAGGATGCTAGACCCCCACATACCTTACCCAAGTTGCCTACTCTGAGGCATTTCCATATATGAACAGAAAGCATTTGTTCTTTGTCAGGCAGGTCCAAGCACACCAACTGAGCAGCCCAGCATGACTTAGGGCCTTAGGCTAGAAGCAAGGAATAGATTAGCAAAAGACATTGGTTCATGGGATGGACTGAAAAGGAAGTAACCCTTGACCAGTGATTAACAATGCTACTTCCTGTAGGTCACATAATTTCCCAAAACTTAGACCTAGGGTCTTACAGCCTCTGAGAAATCTTTACCTTGTCCCATTAGGAAGGAAGGAAGGAAGAACGGAAGGAAGGGAGGGAAGGAGGGAGGGAGGAAAATTGTGAAAATTGTGAGCTGAATGTTCCCATGGGGGGAGAAAAATCTGAAAAGTACTCCATGAACAAAGTGAAATATGCTGAATATGAAATGATAGCAAAGTTCTGGGGGACCAGGTGTGATTTTAATTGTTCTCACTAACAAAATCTTCTACAACTACTATAAAGGACTTATGATAAAAAAAAAAAAAAACCTTATGCATTCACAGAGAAGGAATGATTATGTCTGAATATAGATTGAAGCATTCTCATTTCTCTCTTTATCTCTCTATTTTTAAGATAATTTCTCTATAGGGTTTTATTTTCATTAGGGTGAGAGATCTATGTTTTTCACAAATTTATGGAAATGTTTTGGAAAATTTCACATGTGGTTTCTTAATTGTGGGTGGGAATCAGGGAAAGAACCTAAAAAACAAACATCTTTTAAAAATCTTAATCTTTACATTAAAAAATGTAAAAGAAAAAAAATTTAATGCAACTTGGGTTCAATATTAAATTATCTGAAATATTAAAAAAGTGTTCATTCACTGTTGTACTTTGGAGGTTATAATAGCAACTTTGCATTTCACTTAGTAAAACTCAATCGAATGAGAAGTGAGAAACCAGAGTACAGAAAGTTTAGGAGAGAGAAAGGAGAAAAAATAAGCAGAGACCACAGTCAATAAACATTTATTATCTACAGTGGGTCAACCTCCATAGTAAGTAGTGGGGGGGGGGGGAAATACAAGAATTGTCCAAACTGGGCCCTGGCCTGAAGGACCTTCCAGTCTAAGGGGGTGACTCTATACAAACCACTCTGTACAAATAAGTGGTTTACCAGAAAAAATTGGAAGTCATGAAGTTGTCTCTTGGGGTTCCTCCAAGTTTGTGATGAGGGAGAGCATAGGCAAGAGTACATTGACAACGGGCCAGTTGTCTAGGAAATGCCAGAAATTACTCCTTGGTAAATCAAAATCCCAGAGCTGCTGCTATCTTTGCTACCCACAATACCTGATTCCTTAGCCTTTGCTCATATGGTCCCTTCTTCATTCACAGACTTGGTCCAGGAGCAGCAGGCAAAAGCAATGAGACTCCAAGGTCCTCGTCACCGTGTTGCCCCCTTGAATTTCGACAACATTGAGCAACACTCCGACCTCCGACCTCAGGAGCCAGGGGAACAATATTCCTTTGAGTTCAGCAAGGCAGGAGAGGAAGACTGGAACCCCGTGGTAGATGAGACGTATAGGTTTTGATATTCCTCCTAAGGCCCTAGCTATTCTTCTGATACTGATTAACCCACCCCCTCCTTCTGCACAGTATCACCAGAAAGACACCGCACCCAGTTCTAACATAACACATAGAGCTCCTCCAAACAAGACCAACTGGGTCCATTCTACTTTAACTACTGAACCTGAAACTTCACCCAAGGCTGTCCCCAACCCCACCTCCACCACAAGGCCCCAAGAAGAATGCTCTGGACCAGAAAAATCCAACCCCACCCACCCTTTCAAAGACAGTGCTATTCAGAAGATAAAGACTTTACCCCTGTGTCCAGCAGTATCCCAAAGTGTGTCCCCAAAGATGCTGCAAAAATGTTCCTGGTAGAATGATCTGGAACTGAAAAAAGCCAACCCCACCCACCCTGTCAAAACCAGGGCTATTCAGAAGATAAAGACTTTACCCCCGTGTCCAGCAGTATCCCAAAGTGTATCCCCAAAGATGCTGCACAAATGTTCCTGGTAGAATGCTCTGGAACAGAAAAAGCCAACCCCACCTGGCCTGTCAAAACCAGGGCTATTCAGAAGATAAAGGCTAAAGTGCCCCTGACTTTACCCCTGTGTCCAGCAGTAACCCAAAGTGTGTCCCCAAAGATGCTGCTCAAATGTTCGGGAGAATGCTCTGGAACGGAAAAAGCCAACCCCACCCGCCCTGTCAAAACCAGGGCTATTCCGAATATAAAGACTAAAGTGCCCCCTAACTTTACCCCTGTGTCCAGCAGTAACCCAAAGTGTGTCCCCAAAGATGCTGCACAAATGTTCCTGGAAGAATGCTCTGGAACGGAAAAAGCCAACCCCACTCACCCAGTCAAAACCATTGCTATTCAATAGATTAAGGCTAAAGTGCACCCTGACTTTAACCCTGTGTCCAACAGTATCTGAAACTATGTCCCCAAAGATGCTGCACAAATGTTCCTGGAAGAAGGCTCTGGAAAGGAAAAAGCCAACCCCACTCACCCAGTCAAAGCCAGTGCTATTCAATAGATAAAGGCTAAAGTGCACCCTGACTTTACCCCTGTGTCCAGCATTATCCCAAACCGTGTCCCCAAAGATGCCACACAAATGTTCCTGGGAGAATGCTCTGGAACTGAAAAAAGCCAACCCTACCTGCCTAGTAAAAATCATTACTATTCAGAAAATAAAGGCTAAAGTGCACCCTGACTTTATCCCTATGTCCAGCAGTATCCCAAAGTGTGTCCCCAAAGATGCCACAAAATTTTCCTGGGAGAATGCTCTGGAACAAACAGAGAAACAAAACAGAGAAAGAAAATTATAGCCCAATTTCCCTATGAATAGTGATGGAAAAATCTTAAATAAAATATTAGCAGAGATATTACAAAAAGTCATCCCTAGGATAATGCACTATGACCAAGTAGAATTTATACTAGGAATGGAAGGCTCTGTTATATATTAGGAAAACTATTAGCATACTTGATTCCATCAGTAACCAAGTAACAAAAATTAAAGGATTATTTCAGTAGATACAGGAGAAGCATTTGATAACATCCAAAGCCCATTCCTATTAAAACCAACTAGAGAATATAGGAATAAATGGAATGTTCCTTAAAATGATCAGAAGCATTTATTTCAAATCATCAGCAAGCATCATATGCAATAGGGACAACCTAGAATATTCCCAATAAGATTGACCTTTGACCCATGATCCACAATGCTGTCCAGGTCCTTTGACTTGCTGAAGCTTAGACCTGGAGTCTGCACTCTTCTGCCCTATATTCCTCTGAGAATAGGGATCATGTGACTCCCAGAAACTTAGGCCTAGAGCCTGACCTTCTGGGCCCCACAGTCCTCTAAGATTAGAGGTCACCTGATTCCCTGAACCTTAGCCCTAGTTTTACAGCCTCTGAGAATCTCCTCCTCTCTCCCCCTCCCTCCCTCCTGCCCATTTAGTCCCTCTTTATTTCAGACATTTTAAGCTTTGTCATGCATTTCTTCCCCTAGCACATCCTTGTTAGCTAGGCCTCCAGGCTGGTCCCCCTCCTCAAGATCCATGTAATAGCCCTTCCCTTTCAGAACCAACCACTGCCAATAGATTAACAGGAGCTTTCAGGAACCACTTTATTAAGAGATCTTGGCCCACTCCAGTGCTTACAAGCATAAACAAGTGGGTGGGAGGATAAAGCTGCTGAAGGCAAGGAGTAGGAGGATTCCTTGGCCCCTCCTCTCCCCCTTGCCCTTTTTGGAAACCCATCATCACTGACCCACAATTGGCATCTGGCAGTATATGTCATCCACAGAACATCCACAGACCTGGAGGCCTCAGGGCCATTATCCCACCTCAAGCAGGACAGACTGAGTCATTTGGGCCAAAGGGATGATGGTCTCACCTTGAGAAGCTGCTGCAGGATGACAAGAGGCGAGGAGCTGGCCCTGCCCTGTGTGGTCCGGACTGGGAAGAGACCTGTGACTTGGATATCATGTCAGCAGCAGCAAATCAGGTGATTTCAGGGTTAACCAAGTACTTGGAATTTCAGGATCTGCAGTTTGCAAGAAACAACCCACAAGTAGATTAACAATGCAAGGCTCCTGAATATTAGAAAAAAATGGAGTTAATACAGGGGTTACAAGGACAGTAACCAGTGTCCCCACCCAGATGAAGACTGTCTCTCATCCAGACAAATTTTCCTAGAATAAATATCAAAGAACATTTTCCCCAAATTCCTACTTTTGTTTTTTCAAAGGAGATGGGGAATTGAGTGGAACATATACACAATATACAGTGAAAAGAGTGCTGAGATAGTCTAGGAGGCAAGCACCATAATTTTTTAGAGAGGAAGACAGAGTGGAGATAATTAGTCTTAAGTGGGTAAGATCTCTTTTCTTTTTTAAATTAATTTTATAATCATAAATTTTTTTTGACAGTACATATGCATGGGTAATTTTTTACATTATCCCTTGCATTGATTTCTGTTCCAAATTTTCCCCTCCTTCCCTCCACCCCTTCCCCTAGATGGCAGGCAGTGTTATACATGTTAAATATGGTATAATAGATATGATCTCCTTTCCTACAAGGGAAGGCTTTTACCCAATGAGTACAGGGTAAAAAAAGAAAAAGCAATCCCTGCCAGAGGATATGTGAACCATCCTTCTGCTAATCCTCCCCTAAGTGTATACCTACCCCTCCTCCAGAGGCTTCAGGAAGGGGGGGGTTTAACAGCCCTTTTAGAATTTACTTTCCTTGGAACTGAGAGTTTAGGACTCAGAAGCTGGGGAATCAAAGGTGCCCTCAGGGGCAGCTAGGTGGCCCAGTGGATAGAGAACCAGCCCTGAATTCAGGAGGACTCAAGTTCAAATCTGGTTTCAGACACTTAACATTTCCTGGGCAAGTCACTTAACCCCAGCCTCAGGGGAAAAAAAAAAAAAAAAGGTGCCCTGATCAGAGGCAACCAGGCAGCAACACGGGCAGCTAAAGATGCCAGCCTACATCTCTTGGCATGAAATGAATCTTCCTCCTTTTTCCTTTGCAAAATGTAACACCCTTCTAGGTCCATGGACAACTCGCTGTCATTGCCTCTCTGAATACTTACTGGGGAAATGTTTGGCTGTCAAAAAGCCCCTTTCTTTCTATACAGCCCCCATGAGCAAGAAAACATGACAGGCATATTTGGAGTCAGTACAGGTATTTCTTCTAAGGAAAAATGCTCTGAACCTGATGAGTTAGAATGTCCAGCGTGAGCTTAGAGGTTTACTCAAAAAGACCATGGCAGCCACAGCATGCCAAAGACACCAAGTTACTTTGAGATCTAAGCAAGGAGGCCTTGACATCTCAGCAACCCAGCCTTTCATCAACATAGAGTAAAAGGCTTTAGGTCAGGCTAAGATAGAGGGAGGGTTTGATCAGGGAGTGATGATTGTCTGCTTGAGTCAAAAGGAGGTGGGAGTTAATCCATGGCCCAAATACTTGAACAGAATGATAAGTGGGGCTTCAGGCCAAAAAAAGGCAAAAAGTTAAGGTTTTTTAATGGCAGTAGCCAGAGAAGCCTCCAGGGCTGCACTGGGCAGGGCTGCAGATCCAGATATTCTCTACATACTTGTGCTCATGCCTTCTCCTGACCACTTGCTCTGGATATAAAAATTTAGTATAAGAAAAAGCAATATTATGACAAAATGAATTCCTTCAGGGCCTCAGCCCAAGAGCACATACATGATAAAGCATCCTTGGCTCTTACAACCTATCAACCTCATAGCCAAACTCTGGAACAATCAGGTGGGAAACAAGAAACAGCTGGAAAAGTGAGAAGGATCCCACCCTTAGCAGGGCCCAAGGTTCTCCTCCCAGTTCTTGCCCAGATAAAACTTCCACCTGTCACAGCCCAGGAAGGCATCCCTCAACACAACTTAGGGCATTTCTCCCAAATGATGGGTTACTGATTTGCTGGTATAACGGGCAGTCATATCCAAATTCCCAACTACAGTCCCAAGAGATTTCATCTCAAATGCAAGTTTCATCAGGTTTTAGATCCTAAATTATCCCATGTGCCTTCAGAGCACAGCCAAAGCTAGTTGCAGGACTGTCAGGTTAGAATCCTGCTCTAGGTACTTCAAGAAAGCTATAGATCAGATTTATTGTACTCAAAAACAAGGAGACTATTATGCACTTATACAATTTGCTGAAGAAAGATGGAGACCTTGGTAGAAATAAGCCTTTTCAGAGAAGTTGCAGTTCTAAGAAACCTCTGAAGGGTTTCTTACATTGCAAAGCTTTGGAATCTTTGATACAGTATCAAAATTGGCTTTTCCTTAAAGCAGCCATAAACTTGAAAAATAAAAAGATTCAATAACAATGAAAACAATTAATTGGTTGGGGGAATAGAGCTCCAGTCAGTGGATTGGTTTTCTCTGAAATAACAGGCAAACAGTGAAGGAAAAGGTGGATAAAACTTTCATATTCCCCTGTCACTTCCCTCATGCCACATGCTATGTCCCCTAACTCTACTAGGCTTTCCAACCCCACTTCTCCCCCTTAGATAACTTTTTAAGGTGATAATTCCCTTTCAGGATTTAGCCTGCTAGCTAAGGGCACGGCCCAAACTCCTACTGGGTTAATTGTGAATTCCACTGAGGAACTTTCCTTTTTTAAACTAAGATTCACAATATAGCTAACATCTAACTTTGGACCAAATTTCATAAAACGTACACATATCTCCAGGAAAGCTGACAATTTTACAGCATAGCTCATAATTTTTCTAAATTATTCCCCATTCATTTTAAAAAGCAGCATAGTTCCACTAATTAGGGGATACCAACATGTGTCCTCTTAAGGTGAGTTTCCAGAACTTTGTTTTACTAACCTATTGTTTAAAACTTTCTCAGGTAAAAAGCTTGGGAATTGTCCAAATGGTTCTGGTAGCCCGGTGGGATCTGCTATTAAGGGCCTCGTTTCTTAAAGTTCCTGACTTCTGTGATACTTGTGGCAGCACTCAGCTATCCTATGCCTCCCTCAGCCAAACCAACTTCTTGTCAAGGATATAACTTAGCATAGTCTTGGCACCTCACACGGAGCAATTTTAGAAATCCTTTTGAGTTTGCTCTAATTCCTTCTTTAGGGGAGCATATGACCCACAGGGGCTCAATTGAATTAAATCTTCTCTTCTTTGCAGTCTGGAGGACACGGCTTCCTGCAGTAGAGATAGAGGAGGCAGAGAGAAGAGTGGGTCCCATGGCTGTATTTCTGGAGTCAACTTTCCCTTATGCTCCTTTCCCCTGTCACCCTTGCTTATTATTATTGGGCCCCCAGAAACCCATAGTCCAGCATCAATTGCCTCCTCTGCATTAGCAGACTCTTCACTGCTGACATACAAATTTGGTTTCTTTTTTTGATTTTTTAGAAGCAAGCAGCGCCTCCACCAAAGTCTTCATTGCTTCTGTAAAAATATCACATCAATTTTTCCTGCTTTTTCCTTTATATTTTGGCAACTCGGTCCATATTTGTTTCCCAGGGACTATCTCCAGCAATTTGTTCTTCAGAGAGGGCCGTTTGGCTCTAGCCACGCCCATCTTCATTTGAATGCAATCTGAAGTTCCACAGGCCCAATCATGGTGGCGTGGCCCCCAGCCCTAGGCCCCCAAAGCCCCCCCTTGTCCAGAGCACCTGCAGAGTCAGTGACCCTCCACTCCAGGCCCATAGGAGCTCGGTCTGTTGGGCTGTGGGCACACAAGGGGCCCATTTTGACCTCATGGACCAGGGGGAATTTTCTTGTTGCTTTCTCCAGAGTCTCTGCTCTGGTCGACTTTACCTTGGAGACAAGGAGAAGCCCTCAACTTGGCGGGCTGCCTCAAACGGTGCGCCATCCCCCTGGCACTGAGTGTGCCCACTGCCAGGTCACCTGATCCAGACGAGCCCCAAAGCTCTGTGTTTCAGACAGTGAGGTGAGTGACCAACACAGAGGAAAATAGTGGGAGGTAGCTTGGAGCTATAAAAATCGAAGGTTTTTTATAATTCTCTGAGAAACTGACATCACTCCAGTCCAATGAGCAATGGAAGGGAGAGTCAGAACAGCAAATCACAAAGTGCCTAATGCAGGAGCTCCTCCCACCACTGAGCCTCATCCTCATTGGCTGAAGGAATTTGGTCCTTCTAATTCTGGGCACTTCCTGTTTTTTTTTTTTTTTTTTAATTCCTCTGATGGATTGAAAAGGAAGTAACCAATGGTTGGTTACACTGTCTACTTCCTGTAGTCATGTCATGTCCTGAAACTGAGACCTCAGTTCTGATCTCTCTTGCCCCACAACCCTCTGGGAGTGACTGCCTGAAATTTGGCCCAAGGTCCTACATCCTCTGGGAAATCTCTGCCTGGTCCCATTCACATGACAGTATTTTGTATCTGATGATGGAGGAACAATTGAGTTCCTCTTGCCAGGGAAGAGAATATATCCCAACTTGGAAGTTAAGGGACCTGCTTTCATTTTCCCCTTAACAATAGTCTAGGGAATGGTTAGGAAAATGTCAGCAGGGTGTGGTTGTTTTAGTGAATGAATTAAAGAATTAAACAGTAGTAGGTACTTATTGTATACCAAAGGAAAGATGATTCCTGCCCTGAAAGAAGCCAGGATTTAATGTGGGCAGGCAACACATCTGGGGGACAGATGTTTGGGTTCTGAGAATCTGAGGGCTTTCTGGGAGAGCTGACATTGCTGGCAAGGACTTTCTCTCAGGTTGGATATACTCTGTGGGATAAGCTTGGGAGCCTAATTCCCATGTTATGTCACCTTTGTATGTAAACTGTATTCAGACTGCTGAACTCTCAGAACCCGGCCTCCTGATACAGTGTCAGCTTCCCACAATGAGATACAGTAACAAGTCGAGGGGGAGATTATGCTACATTGGAAGAGAGACTGAATCCCTCTTTGCCATTTTGTACGTGTGCCACCTTGGGCGAATGGCTCTATTTCCCTGGATTTTACCTGTAAATTCAGTCAATTTACAAAAGATTGTCACTGAGATTCCCGACAGCTCGTGATAAAAAGTTCTGAACCTTTTCTCTTTTTTTTGGTCATAACTTCCTTCCAAGTAGAAAGTATCTTTTAATTCACGGCTGGAGTGAAAAGCCAAAGGAAACTAAGGGAAGTATTTGGTGAAGAAGACAGCTTGGCAGAGTGAAAAGAGCACTAAACCAGAAAGGTATCAGAGACTGACCCTGAAGCTATCATTACCTAGATGGAAAAAGAGCTAGATTTGAAGGGTGAGGCTTGGGGTTAACCTCAATTTGGTCTCTTTTATGAGTTGTGTGACCATGGGCAATGATTTAATCTCATTGGGATCCAGTTTCCTCATCTAGATGAGGAGTAAACTGAGGTTCTAAACCGAGATGGGTCAGTTCCTTTTCTCTCTCTCCTTCCTTCTGCAAAGTAACCAAGGACGGGGTTTGGCAGCAAATGAATTTGCTACTTAATGCTGTATGGAAACAAAGTCTTTATTGATAGTAAAGGGATAGACAGGCATTTGCCCTTCAGGAAGACCCAAACTGCCTGAAAAGAGGGACATCAGTTGACAGGCATTTGGCTGGTATACACCAAATGCAAAGATTTCATTTTTCAGCCTTCTTTATAAACATAATTAGAGTCATCAAAACAATGTTTGCACAGAGATGTTATCAAGAGGTTCCAGAGATATTTGTCAATAATACAAGAATTCTCTGTTGTTGTAAATAAGACAGGAATTTTCTTATTACTGTAAATAAGACAAAAATTCTCTATTGTTATCTCCTTCAGTCTTTCCCCAGAAAGGAATTTCAGATTATTAGAATGGGGGCTGAAAACTGAAACTAGCCCAAAGGAAGTTGGAGATTAAACAAGGAATATCAAAGGGGGCTACCGCCCCCATCAATCTCAAATGAGGGTATTGCACTAGGTGATCAATAAAGTAAAGAGTTGGGTTTAAATTCTGTTTCTGGCATCTACTTGCTATGTGACCGTGGGAAAGTCACTTTCCACAGTTTTGTTAATCGTTAACTGAAGGGGTTACACTGGGTGGGCCCTGAAATCCCATCCATCTAGCTATATATCCTATGATCTCTGTAGCTATAAATCAATGATTGGATGATGGCATTCTTTTACATTTGTTTTCTTATACTTTAATACATATAAATCACTGTGTAACCTTTAAAGTGCTACAATAATGCTGTAGTTATTATTATTTATCATCTACAGTTTTCATGTCCAGATTGGGCCAAGTGGTGGTTAATGCTCTGTCTTGAGTTTTTGTGTTTTCAAGAGGGCTTCTATGGAAATAATCCATCTGGCACACTGAGCACTGGCAAGATGGAGACAAAGCAGGGTAGGACTTTTTTTTCTAACAATTTAATTCCTTGGCTTGTATCCCAAAGAGATAATAAAGGAGGGAAAGTGACCCACATGTGCACAAATCTGTGTGGCAGAAACTGGAAACTGAGTGGATGCCCATCAATAGGAGAATGGCTGAATAAGTTCTGGTATATGAATGTTATGACATATTATTGTTCTGTAAGAAATGACCAGCAGGATGATTTCAGAGAGGCCTGGAGAGACTTACAGGAACTGATGATGAGTGAAATGAGCAGAACCAAGAGATCATTATATGGCAGCAAAAACTTTAGATGATAATCAATTCTGATGGGCTCTTCTCAACAATGAAATGATGGGAGCAGCTAGGTGGTGCAGTGGATAGAGCACCAGCCCTGAAGTCAGGAGAGCCTGAGTTCAAATCTGGCCTCAGACACTTAACACTTCCTGGCTGTGTGACCTTGGGCAAGTCACTTAATCCCAAATGCCTCAGTAAAAAACAAACCCCCCAAACCCCAACAACAACAATGAGATGATGTATGTCTGTTTCAAGGATCTTATGACAAAGAGAGCCATTTGCACCCAAAGAGAGGACTGTGGAAACTGAGTGAGGACCACAAGATGGTATTTTCACTTTTTCGTTGGTTTTTGCTTGCTTTTTTTCTCATTTTTTCATCTCATATTTCTTGTGCAGCACAATAATTTTGGAAACAGGTATAGAAAAATTGCACATGTTTATTTATTTTAATATATGCATGGATAACTTTTTAACATTGACCCTTACGAAATCTTGAGTTCCAAATTTTCCCTTCCTTCTCTCCACCCCTCCCCTAGATGGCAGGTAATCCAATATATGTTAAACATGTTAAAATATATGTTAAATCCAATATATGTATATGTATATGTATACGTATATTCACAAAATAATCCTGCTGCACAAGAAAAATCAGATCAAAAAAGAACAAAATTGAGAAAGAAAACAAAATGCAAGCAAAAAACAAAAGGAGTGAAAATGCTATGTTGTGAACCACACTCAGTTCCCACAGTTCTCTCTCTGGGTGTAGATGGCTCTCTTCCTCACAAGATCATTAGAACTGGCCTGAATATGAAGTACCCAGGCGAGAAAAAAAACAGGGCAGCGAAAATAATGAAAATGTATGAGTGTTTATTGGTAACTAGCGACTGCAACCCACCAGAACAGGGAGTCAGCAAATGAGTGGTCTCAGGGCCACATATTTATAGGAAGAAGAGAGAGACGTCAAAATGTTTCTTGATACATTTGTCATAATAAAGGAATTTCTATTTTAGACAGGAAGCAAAAAAAAAGTTATCATTCTAAGGGGGTCATTCTCAGGCAGCAGCAAGGAGTATTTCTTTAAGCTTATTAAGTCAAGGACTCAGGTCTATCAGGACAGCACATCTAGGGGTGTAAGAATACCATCTGCAGTAGGGAGTGAAGAACTAATAATACACTTCTAACTAGAAAGATTCAAGATTATGTTTCTCATGGTCCCATTTGGGGTGCTTTTCTACTTCAAAAAGTCTCATTGTTGGAAAGAGCCAAGTCCATCAGAATTGATCAACTTACAGTCTTGTTGTTGCCGTGGTCAACGATCACCTAGTTCTGTTCACTTCACTTAGCAGTAGTTCATGTAAGTCTCTCCAGGACTCTCTGAAATCATCCTGCTGATCATTTCATATTCTTAGAATAATATTCCAACATTCAGATATCATAATTTACCCAACCATTCTCCAATTGATGGGCATCCACTCAGTTTCCAGTTTCTGGCCACTACAAAAAGGGCTGCCACAAACATTTTTGCACATATGGGTGGGTCTCTTTCCCTCCTTTAAGATCTCTTTGGGATCTAAGCTTAGTAGAAACAGTTCTGGATCAAAGGGTAAGGACTGGTTAATGACTTTTTGAGCATAGTTCCAAATCGCTCTCCACAATGTCTAGATCCATTCACAATTCCAACAAACTATTAGTGCCCCACTTTTCCCATATCCCTTCCAACAATTATCATTATCTTTTCCTGTCTTCTTAGCCCATCTTAGATGTGTGCAGTAGTATCTTAATTTGCATTTCTCTGATCAATTGTGATTTAGAGGACCTTTTCATATGATTAGAAATGTTTTTAATTTCTTTATCTGAAAATTGTCTATTTATTTTCTTTGACTATTGATCAATTGGAGAGTGGATTGAATTTTTGTAAGTTTGAGTCAAGAATTGCACATTTAACATATATTGAATTACTTGCCACCCAGGGGAAGGGGTAGGAGGAAGAAAGAGAAAAAATTTGAAACACAAGGTTAAAAGGGTGAATTTTGGAAATTATCCATGCATATGTTTTGAAAATAAAAAAAATTATTCCTTGAAAGGGAATTTCTTTAACTATTTAGTGGAACCTCTGACACCAATATTTGTTAATGCTTTTAAAGTATTGCATTTAACATGCCAGCAAATTTGAAAAACTCAACAGTGGTCATACAGATTGGAATAGATCAATATAGTTCCCTATCTTAAAGAAGGGCAATGCCAAATAATGTTCAAATTATCAAACAATTGTGCTCATTTCACAAATCTGCAAGGTTACACTTAAGATTCTGCAAGCTTGGCTACAGCAGTATGTGAAATCAGAATTATCAGAAGCACAGATTTTTGAAGTGGCTGGAGAACTGGCAACCAAATTGCCAGTATCCACTGGATTATGGAGAAAGCAAAGGAGTTCCAGAGAAACGTCTACTTCTGCTTCTTTGTGTATAATAGTGTTTTGTGGAGCACAACAAATTGTGGCAAGAGCTCAAAGAGATAGGAATAGAAGATAAAACCTTGACTGGGTCATTTGTTACTGTGTGTTTAAGATTTGGGATGGGGCAGGCAGCTAGGTGGCCCAGTTGATAGAGCACCAGCCTTGAATTCAGGAGGACCTGGTCTCAGACACTTAACACTTCCTAGTTGCGTGGCAAGTCACTTAACCCCAACCTCAAAAAAAAAAAAAAAAAAAAAAGATTTAGGATGGGATTTGTTAAATCTGTGTGACTATTGCTGTTATATTTGAGGGATTTTTAGGAAACACTCCTGTGCTAGTCTATTATGTATAGGAATCAATATTCACTCTTGGGATTTTTATGTGGAATGGTCATTTGCTAATTCCTTTTCTGTGAGGAAAAAAAAGGGAGGATGAGATAGAAAATTGTGGAAACTGGTATTTTTTGCCTTAGGCACTTCTTTGGAGCCCCTTATTCTGTCAGAATTGCCCTGGCAAACTCAGTTCTTGGGATTAGTTTTTTAAGAAACAACCAGAAATCAGACACCTGTCTTAGGACTGGCAGTCTCTCTGATCTGTTTTTCCAGTCCTGTAAACCCAGTTCCTTAGTATTTCGTCAATCTCAAAGGACCTTGAAGTTTGATATCAGGGTTTGCCTGCCTTGATGGTCTAACTGTGCATAATCTGCTCTGCAATCTGATCCTTTCTGCAGCTCTGTCTGTTCCTCTGGGCAGGGACAGGTGAAGCTACTCCAAGCTTCATCCTTCTTCCCTGGAGAGGGTTGCCCCTCTGAAGGGGCCTTGAGCCCTGCTGCTCTGTAAGCAGAGACTGAGTTAAGTGCACACATGACTGCAGACCACCTAACTCACAGTGAACTGTCCATCTCAAAGTGGGTTCTCTGGCTGAGATGGTGCCCCAACTTCAGAGTACTTGACATGCTTGCAACAAGGGAGCCTTTGTACAGCTGTTAATTCTGGAGTTATCAGGGAGAGACCTGTCCTTGCATTTTTTCTTTTCTAGTTTTATTTTGGTTTGTTCAAGAGAGAAAGAGTGTGTGGAATGTTGTGTCACAGTCCTCTTTACTTGTCCTGACTCAGTTTCCCTAATTAGTTCTGCCTCAGTTTCCCTAAATTGATCTGACGAAGTTTCCTTAACTGTTCTGCCTCAATCCCCTTAGTTGCAAACCTCCTCTCTGGTTCATTGAAGACTGAAGGCCACTTGCTCTAAGATTATAAATTGTTAATGTGAGACTCCAGATAAGGGGGAGTTCAGACTTTGTGGCTCCTATCAGAATGTCCAGTGTCAGAACCAGATTGATAGTCTGTTCCCATTCTCAATGTTCTGACTCTGCCCCTGCCTTGGCCTACCCCTGTGGCTGAGCCATGTGTGTCTACATGTTATTGAGAACTCATATTCATCACTGGGTACTTTGAGATGAGAGTCCTGTCCAGTCAATCAAACTCTGCAATTAATAGAATGTTGGGAGCTCTCTGACTCTATCTTGCTTCAGTTTCTCCGGCCCACCATTTGCCTTCTTAGCTCCCAAGTGGATGCAGACATTAGGACTCTAGAGACTCTCATCACCCATTTAGAAAAATCAGTGGACTCCTTAGGAGAAGTTGTAGGATTAGATCTATTATTCATGAAGCAGGGAGGTTTGTGTATGGCCCAAGGAGAATCTTGTTGTTTCCATGTAAATCTCTCAGGTGTTATTAGGGAGTCTCTGGCTTCCCTGCAAAAGGGGTTAGATGACCATGAGGCTGTTCTCAAGGCTTTATTGCTTTGGTACCAATGGCTCCATAGCTGGTCCCTTTGGCTGACCACTCTTCTCTCGGGAATTGCGGAGCCTGTCCTTCTGTTCTTACTCCTTCTCCTCATAGCCCCCTGTGTTATTAAGTGCCTTGTCACCTATGTCCAGGACCATATACAGGCCGTCAAGTTATTTACCCTGCAGATGATCTGTTCCCCTGTGGCCTCAGAAGAGTCACAAGTCTGACCATAAAAATGGGGGAGGGAAATGGACAAAAGACTGGCCCCCTCATCCCTGGGTCAAGGGGCCTCAGGCTTATAGGAAAATGTTGCTTAAACTAAATTAAGGGAAGTGTTATGTTCAGACTGGGCCCCATCTCCCAGTTCATGAGACCCTAGACTTTCTGAGAAGTGGGTATCTATCTACATGGCAAAAGTTTCTGTTGTGTGCTCACTCTCGTCCAGACACTTCCCCATTGTAAAGGAGAAACTGTGTCAGGGATTCCCAAAATTTGGAACCACAAGGCTGTACCAGGATGTGGTAAACACACTTAAAAGTGTACCTCACTATAGGTTTGGGGCTGATCTCTACTATGCTGTCTAGTGGGGTCAGTCGCTGGCCGGCTAATGAATGAGGTTTTAAATTGAATAATTTGGTCACAGCTGTCTATATCCTGTCTGTCCATTTGAGGGCAACTTGTGGTTCCAGGTGAGAGGCCAAGGAGGGAGATTTCTATGTCCACAACAAAACTTATTTCTCTTCTCCTTTATACTCACCTGGATGACCCCCTAACTCAGATCCTCATTTCTTTTCCTGTAGATTATTGAAATAGCTTCCTAATTGATCTGCCTTCTAATCTCTTTACTCTTTAATTTGTATTCCACTCTGTCAACCTTAGACATTCACTTGCTGTGTGACCCCAGACACATCATTTAATCTTTCTTTGCCACATTTTCCTCATCTATAAGATAGGAATAATAATAACTCCTACCTCTCAGGGTTGTTGTAAGAGTCAAATGAGGTTACATATGTAAAGTGCTTTGCAACCTGAAAGCACCATGTAAATATCAGCTGTTATTACTGTTGTTGTCATCTAAAATGCAGGTGAAACATGACTTACTAGTCCTCAGAAATTTGAGCTTTGACCCTAGGGAAAAAAATGGAGACTCCTTGGCTTATTCTTTGAATGCCTGTAAAACACTCCTCTACCAACCTTCTACTTAGCTTTCCAGCCTTAGCTTGTATTACTCTTCTCAAGCAGGTCCCTTTCTACTTTCTATTTTTCTTTCCAATTGCACCTTTATTCTTTATGATGCTTTGGTACTTCATGTTCCTCACACACAATGCACCATCTCCTGTATGTGCACTTCTGTATGGGCTGTCCCTTAGAACCTTAAATGTTTTCCAGGCTCACCTCTAGAATCCTTGATTCACTCGGGTTAAATGTCACCGTTTACAGGATGCTCTGCTAGGCTACTTAGTTGCTGGTATCTCCTTTAAAGCTTTTTTTTTTCATCGATCTGTGTCACAATCATACTAGCCTACTTCCTGTTACATGCCCATAGCATCCCCTTTCCCCTCTCCATGCCTTTGGACAGGCTGCCTCTCTCAAACCCCTTAGTATCCTTTAAGGCTCAATCCCAGGGCTATCTGCTTATAGGAAGCCTTTCCTAAATCCTTACATGTCAATCATAGTTCCTTCAGGATGAGAAAGGCTGTTTCCATTTGGTCTTTGTGTGATTGGTGTTTGAGAACTGACTGGTATCTGTAATTCAGAAAGATAAATAATTCCTTTCAGCCCCAGGAATGATTTGGTTCTATCATGATCTTTGACCTGGAAAGTGAATCATTCATACTTGACAGTTTTTAAACAGGGTCACAGTGGAAACAGCCAAAGGAAAGACTGAAAAGGAAAACTTAAAGGAGAGCTGGACTAAATGGAGAAGAGAGAGACTGAGGTGGGCCTCAGACCTTGCAAGTCTCACCTCTTCAGAAACTGAGGAAAGTTCTCTTTCAAAAAAGTCTGCTCCCCCCTCCCAACTCCAATAATTTCTTTGATCTATACATTGTGCATTCTGAGTTTGCCTCAAATATAAAGAATCCCGTAGTTTATTTAGAACTTTGAATTAGGACAAAGAGTTTTTATGATTATACACAATAATTTCCTTCTTGATTTAAATTATATAAGATCACAGACAAAAACATCATGGGGATGTGATATTTCCTCTGGAGTCCCAGAGGTCCTCAAACTACAGCCCTGGGGCCAGATGCAGCCGGGACCAGAAGTGGCTGCTGAGGATGTTTTTGAAGTCTGCCAGGTTATGGTAAATGGGCTGAGGGGTGGAGACAGAATGTGACCTTTTGTTTTTGCTCTCATCTGGCCCTGCAACAGTCTGAGGGACAGGGAACTGGCCCCCTATTTCAAAAGTTCAAAAGGACTACTGCTAGACTAAAAGTGAACTAGGTATCATAACAATGTGACTAATCCAATCTCTAGCCCCTGAAAAGAGAAAAGGATAGGAGTAAATTGTACATAGATGAAGTCTAAGTGTCAATGAACTCTGATTCTTATATAGGAGCAGGGGTACAAAACTGTGAAGGATAGAAATTCCTATCCAAAAATGACTACTCAGAGATCACTCATAGAAAAGCAGAACTATTTATTAGAATCTCGAGAAGCCGACCCCATTCTGGTCTGTGAGCCAGATTCACAGCAGGAGAGAGCCATTCCCTTGAAGATGCTCACGACTTTTATACATTTCAGACAAAGAACCTTCAAAATCCCACCCTCCATAGGTTGTGATTGGTCATATTTGGTTAGTGGAATGCAGCTGGCAATGTGATTTATACCTTCTTCGGCCATGTATAGGTTAATCCCTATTTGGGCAAAGGAATGCAGCCTAGGCCTTCACGTGACTGGGGCCTATAGGCCTGATTTTATGTTAGCTAGCAGTCTCTGATCAATATGTGCTTAATCTGTAAGTTCTTCACTATACTTTACTCCACACAGAACCATCTACTGGCATTATTACATTTACATAGCCAGAACCTAAGCCCAATTCTATGGCACATAGAAGGCATTTAATAAACACTTCTTGAATTGAACATAGGCTGAACTTTAATCAAGTTTCTATAAGAAAAATTCTTCCATGATATACTTAATACCAAACATTTATATATGCTTATTATGTGCCAAGTATTATGTTAAGTGCTTTATAATTATCACCCCATTTTATCTTTGCAATAATCCTGGAGGTGCTATTATTATCCCCATTTTATAGATGAGAAAGCTGAGGCAAACAGAGATTAAATGACTTGGTCAGAAGTATACAACTTATAAATATCTGATTTGAATTCAGGTCTTCCTGAGTACAAGCCTAGTGCTTTATCCACACAGTAGGTGCTTAATAAATGCTTTTCAAATCAGCCATTCATTCATTGGTCGAATCTAAATTTGCAGTATAGAATAGCCATATTAACCTAGAATTTGGGTTCTTGGTCCTTCCATCCCCTAAAAAGAGGCCAAAATGGGGTTTTGGATGAGCTTATTGATGAGTGAGGCATAAGGTTATTAAGTCCTTGCCAACTTTGAGCTATATTTTGCAAGAAAGAAGTTGGAATTCTTGCTAAATAATGTGCCTTCAACACAAAAGTGGAATAAAGGCAGCCTGGAGTGCTGGTAAAGTATTAAAGCATGGTTCCCAATTGTAAGCTGATGCTATACTCAGGGGGTAGATTGGCTTTTCAAACAGATCAAATTCTTCCCACCACTAGCCTGTGGGTTTTGATTAGCTCCTGACCACAAGAGCTTCTACGGAAGAGTGGGACCTAAATTCATTATGCCTGGGGTTATTTCTTTGAATACTTTTTTGGGGGGTAGAGAAATAGAAGAGATGAGGGAAGAAGGTTGGTGGGAGTGGAAAATGAAAAGGATAAATATTTGTTTCCAGGGCAATCCTTCAGGTTCTAAAACATGGGGGGCCTTTTCCAAAAATATGTTCTTCAGTGAACTAATTAATTGTTCTGTTTAATTCATTTGAAAGTATATTAAGATTCTGTGTACAGTTGAAATACTGCTGGGTTTGAATTCAGTGGTCATTTACACAATCAACAAGCATATGTTAGTCACTGTCCAAGGTGTTAGGCATACAAATACAATAAATAAAACAATCCTTATTTCCAAGCAGCTACATTCTAAAGTAGGAGACAAGTATAAATATAAGGGTATACTGAATAAATACAAATCAATATGTAGCAGTAAGCATCAAGATAGCCTGAGAGGGAGGGAGGGAATTAGCTGTTAAGGAGATCTGCAAGAACTTCATGGAGAAAGTAATCTTTTTGTGGGAGAGGGAAGAAAGAGAGGAAGGTGAAGGTGTTTGCATCCCTTCTCTGCCACTGTATGCCTTTGGGTAAGTATTTTTACCTCCATGGGTCTCAGTTTTCCTAAATTTCATTTCTTCTTAATGAGGGGATTGGTCTTTTTGACCCCTTCCAGCTTTAATCTCATGAAATACTAGGGGTAGGACATTTTGTTAAATGCTAATATCCTGCCCTCTTAGACTCAGCAGGAATTGATGGACTAGGGAGTGGGGACATTGAAGGGAGATCTAGCTCTTTCAGACTTGGGATCTAACAGCTTTTCTCTCTTGGCACTTAAATCAAAAATGCCAAGCTGAAATTCCAGGGGCCCATTTCTTCTACAAGGAAGATGGAACAAGGCTGCCAAGCCTGAGATAACTCAAGGAATAATTAAATCAGCAAGACATCTTTTCCTTTCTCCTTGCCTTCCCTCACTTCTTATCATAACCCCTTCTCCAAACCCTGGACAATAATTTGATAAATTGGAAGAAAAGGATGGGCTACAGAGAATGGGAAAGTAAAACATTTGCTGCAGGAATCTTCAGGCCCTGTGGGACCATCTGTACCTGTCTGGCTTCAGAACTGCTCCTCATCCTCAGGGGAAAGCCTAATAATCATAAATAATGGTCAGTGAGTTTCAGCAACATTGAGTTCTCTCCATTGATGGGCCAAAGATGGAAGAAAAATAAACTCCTGAAATTGTTTCAAGTGTGAATGTCTGTATCCTCATTGTATTTTTTGCCCCTTTTCTTCATCTATATTAAATAATCTTAGGAGGAACCTTAAAAGTCATCTAATGGCCAGGGATCTCAGTCAGAAGTCCATAAGCTTATATTGGAAATATTTTGATAACTGTCAGTTGTTGATAACTGTTTATTTCCCTTGGAACCTTATGTGTTCTATTTTTGCACTTAGAAACATTCAGCAGTTGCCAAAGGTGTTCATTATACTAAAAACGGTGCAGACCATCCTATACTTGAATGAAATTCCCTCCCACAATATATCTAACAAATAATCTCCTAGTTTGTGCTTGAAGACTTACATTTGTCTAAATCCATAATGTCTAACTTGTTGCAGGTAGATTTGTCCTTTGGGGCCAAAAAGAACAAGTCTAATCTCTCTTTGATATGACAGCCAACATACCTGCCCCACCCCTCTGTATTGTATCATGTACATACTAGAGATGTCAAAAATAGATACCATGTAGACCTTGTTATCAAGGACCATACAATGAGTAAGGCAGGTATATACAGATTATGTGTGGAAACTATGTATGCAGAGATTGTGCTACACAAAAATCAGTAAGTGTGTTGCTGACATTATTATTATGTACAATAAAGACAGAAATGTGGAACAAAGATAGACTGTCTTCTCCTTCCCTCAGACCCCACACAGCTTAAGTGAGGTATTTTTTTTTCAGGGGGTGGAGGTGGATAAAGAATCCCTGAAATGGTTTGGGAAATATAGACTGAAAAGAGATTTTATAAAAGATAAAATAAGACCCACCCCAAATCAAATAGTTGTCCGTGTCCAGGGAGTTAAAGTCAGCACCAAGAGAAGAATGACTAAAAGAAGGAAAGATTTAATTGTAGCTGAGAAGCTTCAAGTAGCTTTTTGCGGACTCCTTGCTGTCCACAAAAAGAGCTTTGGCTTGGACTCCCAGGGAGAGGCTTTCTAACAATGACAGTCCAATAGTCCAATAGCATAAAACAGCAGAGATGACCTTTGCTGAAGATAGAGATGCTATGCTTATCAAATCTGTAGATCATAAAAAATAATGAATGAGAACGGCAGTGTTGGATAATAGAGTTAGGATCCAAAAGCATGTTGATGGGCTCAAAATATACATCAAATCTCCTTAGATGGACTTTAATAGAGATGAATGTAAATCTAACACAAGTTCAAATAATCAATTTCATAAGTAGAGGATGAGGGAGGCAGGGATAGTGAAAGATACTTGGATGTTTTATTGAGTAGCAATGGTCAACCATGAGACATGCAGCCAATGTAGTGTATGTTAAATCTTTGATGACCAGAATGAAAGAAGGGTGATAATCTTCCCCACTCTCCCAGTTCTGCCTTTTTTGGACAAGTCTTGAGGATTGTATTCAGTTCTGATCCCCACATGAGAGCCAGAGTTACACAACAGAGAGAAAGCCATTTTCTAGGTCAGGAAGACCTAAGCTTAAGTCTCAGTTCTTGTTCATCTTTTATTCTTGAAGAGGACCAATGATGTCACAAGAGTAATATCCTAACATACAAATGAATTAGATTTAAGGGAGACAGGTCTGTGGGCAAATTCATCAGCCTTGCTTTCTTTTCCAGTGTCACTGGAGTCCAATGTCAAATTTGACAAGTCAGGGAAAATAATGATGGCCAGTCCCATATACTGGCATGCCATATTGGCAATGTGATCTGAGCCAGTCCCTTAATTTCTTAGTGTTTTAGAAACTCTTTAAGACAACAGGTTGTAGAGCAGGTGCTGACTCACAATGATAAAGGGATTTTCTCACCTGGAAATTCTCTATACCAGTGAAATCACAGACCTGACTTCTATCTCTATCCATTTGTCAGCTTTTATAAAGACCATTGACATACAGGAGATGACTAAGAAAAGGGATCTGGAGATCCCACTGTTCATGAATTCACTGAAGCATGGAGATGTTTAACCCATAGAAGAAAAACTTTTGGAGTGAAAGAACTTGAGATCTGTTTTAGAGTATTTTAAATGGTGTCATATTGATAAAGGGATTTCCTCACCTGGAAATTCTCTATGCCAATGAAATCACAGACTTAGCTTCTATCTCTATCCACTTGTTACCTTTTATAAGGACTATTGACATACTAGAAGATGACTAAGAAAGGGAACTGGAAATGCTGCTGTACATTTATGTTTATGTATGTACATGAGTAAGGAAGACCTGAATTCAAATCCAGTCTCAGACCTTTATGAGCTGTATAACTCTTGGAAAATCCCTTAATCTCTTTGGGCTCAGTTTCCTAATTTGTAAAATAAAAATAATAATAGTATCTTTACTAATAAACTACTAATAATAGATAATAGGTTACACAGCTGATTTATATTGAATGTAGTCTCCATTACCATCCACGGGACTATTTCAAAGTTATTTTCATCTTTGAGACTCTGAACCTCCTTTTGTAATTAACTTTTTTTTTCATAATCTGCTTTTTCTTGGATGTCTTTAATTTTTTTTTTCATTAGTTTTTTCCTCAATGTCTCTCATTTACAGAGTTGATGTGAGGATCAAATGAGATACTGGTACAGAAAAAGCAATAAATGCTTCTTCCCTTCCTTTCTACCTTCTTTCTTTTCTTCCTTCCCTCCTTCCTTCTCTCTACTATTCTTTCAGTTGTTGTTTGCCCTTTATTTTCATTGAGGGTCAAAGACTTCATGGGGTGATGTCTTGACTTGCACATGAACTGGATTTCAATGAGACAGTCACACAAAGTTGTCAACCTCTCTCTTTTCCAAAGCCATTGATGTTCAGTGGCAAGACAAAAGTCAGAATCACTGGTGATGGCCTGGAATTAGTGGATGGCCTTGGCATCCTCAATGTCTGACCAAGCTCTGAGCACTTCAGTGTCTGCTTCAGTCACCTTCATAGCCATTGGAACAAATTATCTTCATCTCTCCATTCTGCTGAGGGTTGTCACATGAATGGGACAGAAATTCACTACCCCCACTCACCAATGGGCTTGTGATCCCTCAGTACCCTCAATCTGGTTTAGCCTGACTGCTAAGATAGTTTTATGCAGGTGTAGATGTTGCACAAGCTACAATTTCTTGGAAGCCTGGGTGAAAGTTAAATGCCAAGTGGATACCCAAAGTTGTTGAGCAGCCCTGAAAAGGTCCTAGTCCTCCTTGAACACCCCATTTATCCTATTTCTCTAGTAATTCAATTTAAGATCACCTTAAATCTTTTGGGTCATAAGGTCACACAACTGACTTATATTGAATGTGGTCTCCACTGCCATCCACAGGACTTTTTCAGTTATTTTCATCTTTGAGACACTGAACCTCCTTTCCTAATTAACTTTTTTTTCCCCCATAATTTTGTTTTTCTTGGATGGTTTTAATTTTTTCTTTAGTTTTTACTCAATATCTCTCATTTGATTTTTGAATTCTTCTATAAATTCTCTCTGGACAGGAAGCCATTTCATGTTACTCTTTGGGATAGAAGCTTTTTTATTTCAGTATGCTCCTCTAAAGACAGACCCCAGTCTTTCCCATAATATGTTTCATTGGTAGGGTTCTTTCTTCTTTGCTGGCTCATTTTCTTTTAAATAAGAGGTATTAGTGTAAGTATCTCTAATGGTGGGATGGGGCAGGGTGCCTCTGTCTTCTTTCAGCTCTCCACTCTGACCAGGAATCCCAAACCAAGAACTTCCTCCTCTTGCAAGTACCCAAAGTCAGTAGTGCCCCTGCCCAGCTGCTTCTGCACTGGGTGCTGGTGCTGTTTCTTCTCATCCAGGTAGACATCTCTGCCCTACAGCAGCACTAGAAATTCCCAATCAGCTGAGGTTCACTCCTTCTTCAGGTATCAAACCCCGACTCCACAAACAGTCTGGGAAATGAAAGTATCTGTGGTTCCTGTAGAAGCTCCAACCACACCCAATTAGCCCCAGGGGTCTCCACTTGATATTTTTATGCAGCTAGCCCAGAGGCCTTTGCACTTCAGAAATCTTAATCCCAACCTGGGGTATTCAGATCTTCTTGGGTTGTAGCAGGAGAACCCAAATTTTACCCCAAATCATCTTGATTTTTCACCAGTCTATGTGCGCCCTGAGGTACAAATTTGTTCTACTTGTGGGGGAAATGGGAAGAGCTTGAAATTTATTAACCTACCCTGGCATCTTAGCAGAATCCTTCCCTGCAGGTCTTTTTCATAAAAACTATTTTCTAACTACTCTTTCTCCATTCTTTCTCCAATTTACTAACCCTAAATATAGAATTCTGGATTTAATTCAGTTAGAATGAGTCATGGTCTATTTAGACTATTGTTTCATTCTATTGAGAGCTTTCTGGATCTTTGAGCAATGACCTAGGAAAGCAGCCTATAGAGAAGGAAGCCATTATCTAGTGCTAAAAGAAGACCTGAGGATCATGCACAGCATTTATGAAGATAGTAACATTTTCCTGGCCAGGACAAGCAGAAGAAACCAAGTAGTAGTTAAACACATAGGAAGAGAACATGGAGAAAGAACTAACACAGAAACCAAGAGAAATGTATAGGCTCTGAGGCAACTCTCCCAATTCCTGTTTGTACTGATAAATCAGGCCCAAAGTGCATGGCTACTGCATGGCTCCTCAGGGATCAAGGAGTTGCCTTGAGAGGTTAGCATTGCTTTTCCAAATCTGTATTTCATGAACTTCTATAAGTGTGCTTCTTGCCATGATTATTGGTTAATCTCAATCAGTCATCTTTAATTTACTTTTAGAAAATGGCATTTACTAAAGAGGTATAAATAAGAACAGTCATTACAAAAATCCCCTCAAAAGTCTGTCCCATTTCCCACCAGTATTTATGGAGTCTGGAGGAGAGTGAGCCCAACCTTAGAGAATACATGTGACTCTGAAGGCTCCTGAATGTACTTTTGCTGACTTGAGTTGGGCGTGATGACTTGTAGTCCAAATGTTGTCAGCCTTGATCTTTTCAGGGAGATGCTTTCTTGTCACAGTATCATAGCTGATGGAAGCTAAGAGCCTAAAAAGTTACCCTGAAACACTGAAGCCTAGAAGGAGTGGCAAGAAGAAGTCCTGCCACCTGGAGACCCGGAAAGCCCAAAGCTCTATGGCTGCAGGGAGATCAGAGGTGCGGCATCCAGCAGAAGGCAGGAGAGAGCAGCATTCTGCCATTCAGAGGAACCTAAGCAATCCTACAGCATTGGGTGAGTGAGTTACTGCTGGACACTTGTGCAGCCTCCAGTGTCCTGAATGTTTGTCATGGCCACATGAGTTCTTCACATTTGTTCCCTTCATGGGTGCCCTCCAGTTGTGTTCTCCAATTGGTGGTACGGTAATTTGGAGGGAGAAAGGGAGTACGTCACATGGATACACATGAAGACTTTGGGTTTCCATTTCATTTGCTAGGCTATTTGGTTAAATCCCCCCTTAAAAAAAAAAAAAAACTTGCAGTTAATTTAGTCTTCTAGTTAACTATGAAAAGTAAGTATAGTACAGGTGTGTGAACAACGGTTTTTAGTGAGTGTTAAGTCATAAAATCAGACTTTATACACACAATCAGTTCTTGAGTTCTCCTCTCCCAACTCCCATTTAGTACTGAGACAAGGAAGACTGAATCCTCTACAAATTAATGTTATCAAATCTTATTTAGTCTTTTGTGCTTCATGTAAATGTTTTATTCTTCCCTGACACTCTACAACACTTTCAAAGAGGCTGTTTTAAATCATCTTTTCTCTCTTCAAGCCCCTATGGCCACCCACAATCTCCTTTTGTCAACTTCCTTCAGAAACTAGGCCACTATCATGAGTTCCCTTTCTTCCTCTGCTCCATACTTTTAAACCTCTCTATTTCATCATATAATCTCCTTTTTTTTTTTTTGGTCTTAAAATATATGCTAGTCCTTTTCCTTGCTAAGGTTAGCTCTGGTTTTCTCTCTGTTTCCATCCTTTCTTTACTCCTTGCATAGAATACAGTTTCATACCCTCTCTGTTTAATCTCTGTCTCTTGATCTTCCCTTCATTTTCCTTTGCTTCAAAAGCCTTACTCTCTTTCTGGTTGTCTGTCTGTCTAGCTTTCTTTCTACTTGTCTGTCTACCTATTTCTATATCTACATGTGTGTATGTGTGTGCAGGTTTGTAAGTGCATACATATGTATACTCGCATAGAGAGGAGAGAAGAGAAGAAATAGAGAAGCAGAGGGAGGGGCAGGAAGAAATGAGTTCAAGTCCTACCTCTGATATATAATAATTGTATGACCCTGGGCAAGTCAATTATCACATCAGTATTCTAGCTGAGTGGTATCAAGTTCTCATAGAAATTTCTAATAGAAATATGTGATCTACTGACCATGTATTGATTTAGAAAACCACAAATTA
This sequence comes from Sminthopsis crassicaudata, assembly GCF_048593235.1. Lineage (NCBI taxonomy): Eukaryota > Metazoa > Chordata > Mammalia > Dasyuromorphia > Dasyuridae > Sminthopsis > Sminthopsis crassicaudata. The sequence goes on along the minus strand of NC_133621.1, from coordinate 40,393,382 downwards.
ACATTATCTGTATCATTTAACAAACAAATTTTTGTTAAACATTTTCCAAATATATTTGAATTGGTTCAGGCCACACTTGGGGAGTTTTACTTCTTGGCCACAACCTGATACTTCTCTCTGTTCTAGGTAACTCTCTAAAAGTTGCAATACCTTTAGAGGGTGTTTCCATAGGAGGAAATTCTCCGTAACTGTGAAATCCCAAATCTAGCCTTTATAACCCTATACAGGGTCTCCCCAAAGTTAGTGAACTTTGAACCTATTATAGCTATCTATCTTCTCCCTGTCACAGCTAAATTCCAAACAGTCTTCAGCACTCACTGAATCTCCTTCTTTAACATCTAATCACGTCTCAAGCCTGTGCAATGAGAGTAAACTTCTCTCAAAAGTAAAGAAAGAAATGTTTATGGGATCACTTGGTTGCTGTCCTATACTTCTTTGTGGTCATCTTGTTCTTTCCTTATCCCACTCCCACTAGAAATAGAAATTCTATTTTATTTTTGTATTTAAGACATGTGGTCTCTACATGCTATGTACTTAATAAATATTTCCTCAATTGAAATTAAATTTCTCTCAGGGGTGGGGGGAGAAAAAAGAAGAGAGAGAGAGAGAGAGAGAGAGAGAGAGAGAGAGAGAGAGAGAGAGAGAGACAGAGAGAGACAGAGACAGAGACAGAGACAGAGACAGAGACAGAGAGACAGAAAGAGAAAGCATAATGATATGGTAATGGTTAGAACTCTGGACTGGGAAACCTGACTCTGAATTTCCATATTGTCTCTTCCTATTAATGTGGCCATAGTGAGACTCATTCAGTTTCCCCATCTACAAAATAAGGACTATGTAAAATTCCAACCTACCAATGAGGTTGTTATAAGAAAAGTGTTTGGTAAATCTCATCATGAGCATGTAGGAGGCACAGTGGGTAGAACATTGACCTTGGAGTCTGGAACCCTGCCTTCAAATTCAGCCTCAGACACTTATTAGCTATAAATGTGACAACTCACTTAACTCTATTTGCTTCAGTTTCATCATCTGTAAAGTGAGCTGGAGAAAGAAATGGCAGACTAGTCCAGTTCTCTTTGCCAAAAAATTCTCAGGTTTAAGAAAACCTGAACACAATTGAAAAACAACAAAGGTTTTTTCAAGCTCTAAACTTATCTATCCCATGACCCATTTTCTTTTTTTATATAAGAATAACTTCCTTTTTAAAATAAAATGTAATTAATGTCTTTTGTTTTTGTTTTGTTTTGTTTTTTACATTACCACGGTTTTCCCTGGTCTTTCACACATACCTCCCTGGAGCTTCCAGGAAGCCATCTCATGTAACTAAGTCATTCTTAAGAACAAAGGAAGGAAGGAAGGAAGGAAGGAAGGAAGGAAGGAAGGAAGGAAGGAAGGAAGGAAGGAAGGAAGGAAGGAAGGAAGGTCAAATATAATCTGGGAAGAAAGTACATTTCTAGGTAGGGCTTGGAATCACTGAAGAGTCTTTGAATGTCAGAACTGTTACCTGGGAAACAAGAAGGGTTTCTCTCTGTACAAATTCACTTTATTCCACGATTTCATCATTTCTATTAGAATACTCACCTAATCTCCTAGTCACCTGAGGACTTCAGTGGAAGTAGAGTGCAGGCCCCACATTGGGCACCAAAATGCTGGAACTCTGTCTTCCCAGAAATCAGCTGGAGTCAGGATCACTAAACGTCTTTATTCTTGATCTTTTATGGTCAAGGCCAGGGGCTTAGGCCTAGCAACCTCACACACACCTTCCTCCCTCAAAAGCCCTAAGAGACTGACTGGGAAACAAGAAGGGTTTCTCTCTGGATAAATTCACTTTATTCCACGATTTCATCATTCAGGACCTTGGTTAAGAGATGGCAGAATGGGGAAGGGCATCTTTTGGGAGGACTGCTGTTTTTCTTCTCTGGAGGAGGGGAGGCAGCTTTCTTTGCAGGTTTTTTGTCAAATTTTCTGCATCTCTGGAAATCCATATCTTGGCTTTATGAAGCTGTTCTGGTGTTTGGCTTTTAAAACAATTTTTGGAGGTTCTTGGATGCTTTTTCCTTCTCAGAAGGAGCAGAGAAAAAAGATTGTCTGATTGCTGCAGAGAGCACATTTTCATTGACTACGCCCATGCTAATAAGAACTGGCATGATTAAGAGGCAATGTTCACAGTCTGTCTCCCTCCAAAGGCCCCTCTCCAAGAATTCTAAACCATCAGACTAGCCTCCACTCAGGACACCAGGGCATTTCACAAGGCTCATCATATGCCTCTCATTTCACAGTTATCTTTCAATTACATCCTTCTGACTCTGACTTTCCATGGTAACCAAAGTGGTACCAGACTCCCCTCTCCCCAAATGCTCTTTGGTGACTCAGCAGCTGGAAAACAAAGCATTTTCTGAGAATGACATTCCCACTGGATTAGGGCTGTGTGGAATAGAGAGATAAGATGAAGAACTTACAGGAATGTATGAATTCTTTTTCTGTATTTTATTTTCATTATTTCTTTGCTTCCCCTATGACCTGTATTGAGCCTTGGCCAGCTGTAAACATATTTACTTAACTTGAGCTGATGACATTTATCAGTATTTGACATTTATTGATATTTAGTCTGTTAGCTTGACTATTATCTATCTGATTAAGCCTGAAGGCCTGATTTTCTGTTTCCTAGAAATCAAGTGATTTCAGGGAAACAGAAACCTTCCATTCTAATCTCTCTAAATAACAACAACCAATTAGATGCCTCCCCCTCCCCTTCTCAATGCTCTCTCCTCTCCTCTCCTCTCTTCTCCTCTCCTCTCTTCTCCTCTCCTCTCCTCTCCTCTCCTCTCCTCTCCTCTCCTCTCCTCTCCTCTCCTCTCCTCTCCTCTCCTCTCCTCTCCACTCCTCTCCTCTCCTCTCCTCTCCTCTCCTCTCCTCTCCTCTCCTCTCCTCTCCTCTCCTCTCCTCTCCTCTCCTCTCCTCTCCTCTCCTCTCCTCTCCTCTCCTCTCCTCTCCTCTCCTCTCCTCTCCTCTCCTCTCCTCTCCTCTCCTCTCCTCTCCTCTCCTTTCCTATTTGTCATATAAGATCGCACCTGGTTAGCACTGAAGCAGCTGGGCAGGAACATGGCTAACCGTGTGCACTTGCAGGAAGGTGAAGTTCTTGGTTTGGGATTCCTGGTCAGAGTAGAGAGCTGAAAGAAGCCAGAAGCACCATCCCCCACACTCCACAATTTGAGGTACTTACACTAATACCTCTTGTTTAAAAGAAAATGCACCAGCAAAGAAGATCCTTAACATTGAAACATATGGGGAAATCTGAGGTCTGTCTTCAGAGGAGAATATTGAAATAAAAAAAGCTTCTACCCCAAAGAGTAATGTGAAATGGCTTCTGTCCAGAGAGAATTTATAGAAAAATTCAAAAATCAAATAAGAGACATTGAGTAGAAACTGAAGAAAAAAATTAAAGGGCAGCTAGATGGCACAGTGGATAGAGCACCAGCCCTGAATTCAGGAGGACCCGAGTTCAAATCTGGTCTCAGACACTTAACACTTCCTAGCTGTGTGATCCTCAGCAAGTCACTTAACCCCAGCCTCAGAAAAAAAAAAAAAAAAAAAAAAAAAAATTAAAGCTATCCAAGAAAAACAAGATTATGAAAAAAAAAAGTTAATTAGGAAAGGAGGTTTGGAATCTCAAACATGAACTTTGAAAAAGTCCTGTGGATGGCAGTGGAGACCACATTCAATATAAGTCTGTTATGTGATCTCATAACCCAAAAGATTTAAGGTGATCTTAAATTGAATTACTGGAGAAATAGGATAAATGGGGTATTCAGGGAGGACTAGGACTTTTTAAGGCTGCTTAACAACTTTTGGTATCCACTTGGCATTTAACTTTCACCCACACTTCCATGAAACTGTAGTTTGTGCAAGAACCTGCATATAACTGTCTTAGCAGTCATGCTAAACAGGTTGAGGGTACTTGAGGGGTCACAAACTCATTGTTGAGTAAGGGGTAATGGATTTCTGTCCCAATTATGTGACAATTTATCCCAGCAGGATGGAGAGATTAAGACAATTTGTTGCAATGGCTATGGAGGTGGCTGAAGCAGACACTGAAGTGCCCAAAGCTTGGTCAGACATTGAGGATGCCAAGGTCATCCACTAATTCCAGGTCATCACCAGTGGTTCTGATTTTTGTCTTGCCACTGAACATCAATGACCTTGGAATAGAGAGAGGGTGACAACTTTGTGCAATTCTACCTCATTGAATTCATTTCATGGGAAACTGAGTGGCTGTCTATCAGTTGGAGAATGGCTGAATAAATTATGGTGTATGAATGTTACAGAATATTATTGTTCCATAAGAAATGACCAACAGGATGAATACAGAGAGGCCTGGAGAGACTTACATGAACTGCTGCTGAGTGAAATGAGCAGAACCAGAACATTGTATACAGCAACAAGAAGACTATAGAAAGATCAATTCTGATTTGACGTGGCTCTCTTCAACAATGAGATATTTAAACCAGTTCCAATTGTTCAGTGATGAAGGGAGCCATCTAGACATAGAGAGAGGACTCTGGGAACTGAGTGTGGACCATAACATAGCATTCTCACTCTTTTCATTGTTGCTTACTTGTATTTTATTCTGCTTCTTTTTTTTACTTGTTTGATTTGATTTTTCTTGTGCAGCACAATAATTGTACAAATATATGCATATATTGGATTTAACATAAACTTAAATCATGTTTAACATATATTGGACTACTTGCCATCTAAGGCAGAGTGTGGGGGAATGGAGGAAAAATTGGAACACAAGGTTTTGCAAGGGTAAATATTGAAAAATTTATACATACATATGTTTTGTAAATAAAAAGCTCCTTTAGACTCCTTACAGCAAGCCAACTTCTGTCTCTCTGTGACTTCCTTCTGCTTTTGAGTTCTGCTTTCTAAGACTGATAAAAATAATTCTAATCCATATAACACTACTTCAAATACTCAAAAACAGATTTCAAGTTCTTCCATTCCAAAGGTTTCTCTTCTGTGGGTTAAACATTTCCATGCTTCAGTGAATTCATGTAAAATAGGATCTCCAGATCCCTTATTTTAGTCATCTTCTAGTATATCAATGGTCCTTATAAAAGGTGATAAATGGATAGAGATAGAAGTCAGGTCTGTGATTTCACTGGTATAGAGAATTTCCAGGTGAGGAAACTCCCTTTATCAATGTGAGTCAGCACCTGCTCTACAACCTGTTGTCTTACAGAGTTTCTAAAACACTAAGAAATTAAGTGACTGGCTCAGGTCACATTACCAGTATGGCATGTCAGTATATGGGACTGGCCATCATTATTTTCCCTGATTTGTCAAATTTGACATTGGACTCCAGTGACACTGGAAAAGAAAACAAGGCTGATGAATTTGCCCACAGACCTGTCTCCCTTAAATCTAATTCACTTGTATATCAGTACATCACCCTTGTGACATCATCAGTCCTCTTCAAGAATGAAGGATGAACAACAAAAGCTGAGACTTAAGTTTTAAGTCTTCCTGACCTAGAAAATGGTTTTCTCTCCACTGTGCAACTTTGCTTCTCATGTGGGAATCAGAACTGAACACAATCCAATTTTTGGACTTGTCCAAAAAAGGAAGAACTGGGAGAGTGGGGAAGATTATCACCCCTCTTTCATTCTGGTCATCAAAGATTCAACATACACTACATTGGCTGCATGTCTCATGGTTGACCCTTGCTACCTAATAAAACATCCAAATATCTTTCACAGGAAAGATTTTGTATCCCTGTCTCCTTCATCCTCTATTTAGGAAATTGATTATTTGAACTTGTATTAGAGTTACATTCATCTATATTAAAGTCCATCTATATTCCAAAAAGAAATGAAGGAATAAAGTTCAAGTTTGCCAAAGATTTTAGGAGGATTAACAGGAGATGGGTGTGTGAATAATTTCTGTAATCTTTTTTTTTCTTGACTACTTAAACCACTTATTAATTTCTGTAAAATTAGCCTCCTTTCTTTGAGCTTTCAGGATAAGGATGGCCTGCTTCTCTTGAGAGTCTAATAAAATTTCTAATCTTCACTTTGAGAGATCTCTGAGTAGTCATTTTTGGTCAGTGGTCACCCTGTCCACCCAATTATGAGGGCTTGTCTGGGATAAATATTTAGGAAGGGAACAATCATTGCTTGATCTTGGGAAGATGGGCCCCTGGAGGGCACAGCAGCATTTCTCCCTGCTAAGTAGAACACCCGAGGCAGAGAAACTCAGTGAAGATAGAAGCAGAGGGAAACCTGGTGTTTTGTATGTGTGAGTTCACAGTCAGGCTACATGTGTAGCCCAAGGTAAGCCTTTGAGCGTCTTTGAGTCCAGTAACTGGGTCGAGGGAGACCCGAGAGATTAGCTCTCACTAAATTGAGATGTGCATGTGTGTGTTGTCAGGCTGCAGAAGACCCTAAGGGAAAGAATTCACCCAACCAGCTCTTGGTTGACTGCTGGTAGAGTGATCTTTGCCAAAAAGGATTGGAGCAGAATTAAGATCCTCTCCAATCATGGGGAAAGTGCAGTCAAAGTCCCCAAGCCAGGACCCAGGTCAGGGAGTGCCAACCAATAGTCTTTTCTGGCAGAAAAGTCTGCTAATAGGAGTAAAGGGAAAAGATCAACAAAAACCTTATCTGATTGAAGTTGCTGCTCTGCCTAGGAAACAAAAGAGCTCTAGAGAACAAAGAAGTTGATGCTAATTGCTTTGGGAAAAAACTCAGGCAGGAAAAGACATTTGATTAGGAATTTTAGGAAAGTTCCTTATGTGAAAAAAGCCCATAAATATCCTTTTAAACATTTTAAAGTGGTATTGTAATTCTGAAATTGTGGGAAGATCTTTAGGAATTTGTTTGAATACTGAACCTCTACCACCAAAGGGGGGGAAAAACTTTTTTAAAGCTGTATTTGACTTGATTCAGTTTAACAATAGCTTATTAAAGCAGAGCTCTGATAAGTTGCCTGAAGAGGTCACATGCCTCTAATTAGATAAAGTATATTACCTTCTGAAACATATTTTGGGTAATTTGTAAATATAAGTTATGCTTTAGATTTTGTCAGTTTTGCTCTGTAAGAAATGACCAGCAGGAGAAATACAGAGAGGCTTGGAGAGACTTACATCAACTGATGCTGAGTGAAACGAGCAGAACCAGAAGATTGCTGTACACTTCAATGTTGTATGAAGAGGTATTCTGATGGAAGTGGAAATCTTCAACATAAAGAAGATCCAACTCACTTCCAGTTGATCAGTGATGGACAGAAACAACTACACCCAGAGAAGGAACACTGGGAAGTGAATGTAAATTGTTAGCACTACTGTCTACCTACCCAGGTTACTTATACCTTCAGAATCTAATACTTAACGTGCAACAAGAAAATTGGATTTATACACGTATATTGTATCTAGGTTATACTGTAACACATGTAAAATGTATGGGATTGTCTGTCATCTAGGAGAGGGAGTAAAGGGAGGGAGGGGATAATTTGGAAAAATGATTACAAGGGATAATGTTATAAAAAAAATTACTCTTGCATATATACTGTCAAAAAAATTTATAATAAAGTGACTTTGTTTTCAATAAAAAAAAGGTAAATATATAACCCCCCCCCAAAAAAAATAAAATAAATAAATTTTGTCAGTTTTGCTGAACATGTGTGTAAGTTTTGTGGAGTTATTTAGCTATTCACTGTATTGGGAATCTTAAAAGTTTTGAAGGAGAATGAAAGGAAAGGAGAAAGAAGGTGATTTAAGACAGATTGATTTGTAGGAACAATTAAAGGTTTGGATGATTTCAAGTAGAAGGAAAGAGAAGGGGAGAGGCAGTATTGGGAAGGCATTTGGGAGGAATGAGGATGTAAAAAAAGAAAGAAAGAAAATAAAGAGGAAAGTCTTTTAATAGAAAGAGCATTTGTATGGAGAAAGAAAACACAATGGCTGGCTAAACTGTGGGAAGGAGTTGGCATACTAAAAGTTATTATAAAGAAAAGTTGAGTGGGGAGGGAGAAACAGGAACCCCATCCCACTGCTTTCTGCTTGCTTCTTTGGAAATGGAGATAAGCTTGCTGCCTCTGCTGCAGAAAGCATTTATTTAAAAGGACAGCTTACTTTTACTTTAGTAAGGTAATTGACTGAAAGTTTGTTTCTTTAGGTGCATAATGATTTCCTTGTTTAAGGAATTTGATAATAAATGTGATCTACAATTTGATAGGGTTATTTCCAGAGTTTAATTGGTATTTTTAAGAATGAAGAAATTATTAATGCTAAGTATTAAGAATCTTTCAGATTTTTTCTTGTGTGTAATTAGGATTTTCGGTATAAGTTTAAATTGATTGTATGGAGTCATCTTAAAGTTGTACCATTATTTAAAGGGACTGAGAATAATAGTTTTTGAGTTTGTCCCTTTGAAAATGTTTCTGTTATGAACAATATGCAATTTAGAATTTTTCTATGTATTGGGCATTTTAAAGCAAAATGATTTGTGTAATGTTGAACTTAGAACCATCTATTTAGATATGAAAGATAAGCTATGAACTTTCTGGGGCAAATCTCGTACTGTTATCAATATAAGGTCATGGTAACTACCTGTTTAGGATTCATCTGAAGCTTTGGTTAATGGCCTTTGTTATTGGAGGTAAAATTTCTTGGGCCTGTAGTTAACATTATTTGGGAGTTTTAAAGCTCCATCTTTTGAAAGTTTCTGGGACAATTACCTGGGGTAAAGCTGAGTTAAAGCTACTTTATCCTGTGTCCTGTATGTGCTGAAGGATCAGTTTTGACTGCTTATATTATGTTATGTCCATGCTTTTTCCTCCTGTGACTGATTTCTATGATCAGAGCAAATAGTCAATAGAAACCATAAATGCAATTCAATTATGTAATATCTTACTGTTTCCAATCTGATAATATGTAATCATTATATCCCAAATACCTAGGCAAATGAGTATTTAACCTGGTCATCTATCTATTACTGGGTATTTGTGTCTGTGGATATTCAGGTTTTTAAAAGTTTCTAAATAATGAGAGGACAATTGGCATAGTGGTCTGTGAGACCTAACTTCTGTTTATGACTGACAGCCGTTTGTCTGTCCTGTGAGGTAAATTTGTTTGTGTGTTTGTTTGTTTTTTAATATGGGAAGCTGCTGGCCAGTCTATACTGGCCTCTCCACATTTTATAGCAGTCCTTGTGAACCTGTCTTTCTGTCTCAGACTATTCTAACTTTTATTAGATTTGTTTTTGTTCTAGATTTTGGTCAAATTACAGCTTTATTGAACTGCTTCTGGGACCTAGATCAGCCTTGGATGCTCTGATCGTTTTTTTCAGAATGCTACTCACCCCCTTCCCTGGAGTGAGAGTCAGCTCTTCGCCCATCCTTAGCAGAAAGCAGCTTTGCATGAGACTTTACCCCCGTCTTTGATGGACTTTGATATGGGGGAAGTGGAAATGGTTGATGAATGATTGTTAAACCCTGGCTAGCACCTATTACTGTATGTTTAAGATTTGGGATGAAAGTCGTTAAAATTGGATAACTGTTGCTATTAAGGATGTTCACTTCAGAACATGTAATTGTTTTAGGGATTTTTAGAAAACCCCTATTGTGCTAGTCTCTTGTGTATTGAAACTTTAATTCACTCTCAGGATTTATATATATATATATATATATATATATATATATATATATGATGGTTACTTGACAATTTAATTACTCCTCCTTGGATGATTCCTTTGATAAAAACAAAAAGGAAGGCTAAAAGAGATAAGGGAATCAGAAAAGTTGGTTGAGTTTTCTCAAAATGCCAGAAAGAATGGAAACCCCTGCTTTCCTATTCACTTTGCCTCAGGCACTTTTTCCCCACCCTCTAATTCATCAATTCAAATTGAAAGCCCTTCCAACAGTCCTTTTTTATTTTATTTTATTTTATTTGCTGCTTATGCTTTAACTTTGAACCCCCTTATCCTTTTGGAATTGCCCTGGCAGACTCAGTTTTAGGGACAATTTTCTTTCTGATTGCCTGCTTTTAGGAACAACCAGAAATCACCCTTGGAAATCTCTAAGATACAGGGACTGGCTTGTGACTGGCAGTCTCTCTGATCCATTTCTCTAGTCCTGTATTCCTTTATTAGCGTTTCAGCATTTTCAAAGGATGTTGCAGTTTGGTATCCAGCCTCTGAGTTTATAGTTTGCCTGCCTTGATGGTTTAAGTGTGTATGCTCTGGCAAAGCTCAGTAATCTGAATCCTTCTGTAGCATGCTTCCCTAGCCTGTCTCTTCTGGGTGGGGACAGGTGGAGCTGCTCCAGGGATCATCTTTACCCCTTGGAGTCTCTGACAGTTGTGGGGTGCCCTCCTAGGACGAACCAGCACAACTGTCTGGAGCATTGCTACTCCCTCTATAAGCAGATCACCTAACTCACAGTGAATTGTCCATCTCAAGCTGGATTCTCTGGCTTAGATGGTGCTCCAGAACTGCAGAGAACTTGACATGCTGCAACAGGGAGCCTTTGTACTGCTGTGCACTCTAGGGGTTTTGCTGGGAGATCATACTCATAGAAGGGCACTTGTTCTACCTATTGCACCTACTTCTTTGAGGAAACAAAAGCAAGAATTTGGGGAAAACATTGTTATCTATCCTAGGAAAGCTGTTTGGATGAGGCATGTTTATAGCCTCATCTCCCCCCACCCCCACCCCCAGCCTTCTTCTGAATGGGTTTCCTTTTTACTGTCTCTAGTAATATCTATATTAACACGACTTGATTTTATTTTTTCTCTTTTGCTCATATATAGTCTTTGTATTTTAATATACTTGTGAGAGTTGCTTCTTCCAGATTCCAAGAACCTTGAGAAAATCCTAATGGAAGTGAGAAACTTGACAGAAAGTGCGAGATTTTGTTATAGGAATTTGAACAAAGATGACATATGTTAATAGAAGGGGGAATTGAGTGAAATGGGAAACTGAGGACTTCTCAGAATAATAACTTTGGGTAATTCAAGACTCAGCAGCAAGGGTCTATTTAATCATCAGGCTCTGGGAAGAAGAGTAAAGATTTGCTCTTTCAGCAAACAACCATTTAAGAGATAACCCCTCTTGACTTTTACTCAACTGCATAGAGAAGAACCTGATTAACTATTTAATGGCCTGGAGATTTTTGAAAAGCCTCCAAACTGGCTATCTCTATTTGTTGAGTGAGAAAAGCCTGAGGTAAACCAAATCTCCTTAGTAATTTTAGAAACCTTTAACCCCTCTGGCTTAATCAATACTTACCTCTAAATAAATTTCCTTAGAAATTGATTATTAACCTTTGAAGCAGAACAGACCCCTTTTGAAAATTTATTGCTTAACCAAGACCCTAGTACCACAAAAGGCCTTCTGTATTCCAAAGACAAATAAAGGAATAAAGGTTGAGTTTGCCAATGATTTTAGGAGGATTAACAGGAGATGGGCAAATAGCATCTGTAATTGTTTTTTTTTTTTTTTCCTTGACTATTTAAACCACCTATTAACTTCTGTAAAATCTGCCTCCTTTCTTTGATCACTCAGGGAACTGACTACCTGCTTCTCAAGAGATTCTAATAAAACTTCTAATCTTTGAGAGATCTCTGAATAGTCATTTTTGGTTAGGGATTGCACTGTCCTGCACACTATGATCTGCAGATTGGATAAGCATAGCATCTCTATCTTCAGCAAAGGTCATCTCTGCTCTGTTTTATGCTATTGGACTATTGGACTGTCATTGTTAGAAAGCCTCTCCCAGGGAGTCCAAGCCAAAGCTCTTTTTGTGGACAGCAAGGAGTCCGCAAAAGCTGCCTGAAGCTTCTCAGCTACAATTAAATCTTTCCTTCTTTTAATCATGCTTCTCTTGCTGCTGACTTTAACTCCCTGGATTCAGACAACTATTTGATTTGGGGTGGGTCTTATTTTATTTTTTATAAAATCTCTTTTCAGTCTGTATCTCCCAAACCATTTCAGGGATTTTTTTTACCCACCTCCACCTCCTGAAAAAAAAACCCAAAACACTTCACTTAAACTGTGGGGTCTGAGGGAAGGAGAAGAAAGTCTGTCTCTGTTCCACATTTCTGTCTTTATTATACATAATAATAATGCCTGCAACACACTTACTGATTTTTGTGTAGCACAATCTCTGAATACATAGTTTCCACACATAATCTGTATATACCTGCCTTACTCATTGCATGGTCCTTGGTAACAAGGTCTACGTGGTATCTATTTTGATATCTCTAGAGATACAATAAAGAGGGGTAGGGCAAGTATGTTGGCTGTCATATCAAAGAGAGATTAGACTTGTTCTTTTTGGCCCCAAAAGACAAGTTGGACATTATGGATTTAGACAAATGTAAATAGAACGGGCTGCTTTGGGATATACTGAGTTTCCTCCCTCACTAGAAGTCTTGAAGCACAAACTAGGAGATTTTGTTAAATATATTGAGGGAGGGAATTTCATTCGAATATATGTTGGCCTGCACTGTTTTTAGTATAATCAACATCTTTGGCAACTGCTGAATGTTTCTAAGTGCAAAAATAGAATACATAAGGTTACAAGGGAAATAAACAATTAACAACTGACAGTTATCAAAATATTTCCAATATAAGCTTATGGACTTCTGATTGAGATCCCTGGCCATTAGATGACTTTTAAGGTTCCTCCTAAGATTATTTAATATAGATGAAGAAAAGGGGCAAAAAATACAATGAGGATACAGACATTCACACTTGAAACAATTTCAGGAGTTTATTTTTCTTCCATCTTTGGCCCATCAATGGAGCGAACTCAATGTTGCTGAAACTCACTGACCATTATTTATGATTATTAGGCTTTCCCCTGAGGATGAGGAGCAGTTCTGAAGCCAGACAGGTACAGATGGTCCCACAGGGCCTGAAGATTCCTGCAGCAAATGTTTTACTTTCCCATTCTCTGTAGCCCATCCTTTTCTTCCAATTTATCAAATTATTGTCCAGGGTTTGGAGAAGGGGTTATGATAAGAAGTGAGGGAAGGCAAGGAGAAAGGAAAAGATGTCTTGCTGATTTAATTATTCCTTGAGTTATCTCAGGCTTGGCAGCCTTGTTCCATCTTCCTTGTAGAAGAAATGGGCCCCTGGAATTTCAGCTTGGCATTTTTGATTTAAGTGCCAAGAGAAAAAAGCTGTTAGATCCCAAGTCTGAAAGAGCTAGATCTCCCTTCAATGTCCCCACTCCCTAGTCCATCAATTCCTGCTGAGTCTAAGAGGGCAGGATATTAGCATTTAACAAAATGTCCTACCCCTAGTATTTCATGAGATTTAAAGCTGAAAGGGGTGAAAAAGACCAATCCCCTCATTATGCAGAAATGAAATTTAGGAAAACTGAGACCCATGGAGGTAAAAATATTTACCCAAAGGCATACAGTGGCAGAGGAGGGATCCAAACACCTTCACCTTCCTCTCTTCCTTCCCTCTCCCCAGTCAAGACACCACAAAAAGATTACTTTCTACATGAAGTTCTTGTTGATCTCCTTAACAGCTAATTCCCTCCCTCCCTCTCAGGCTATCTTGATGCTTATTGCTACATATTGATTTGTATTTATTCAGTATAGCCTTATATTTATATTTGTCTCCTACTTTAGAATGTAGCTGCTTGGAAATAAGGATTGTTTTATTTATTGTATTTGTATGCCTAACACCTTGGACAGTGACTAACATATGCTTGTTGATTGTGTAAATGACCACTGAATTCAAATCCAACACTATTTCAACTGTACACAGAATCTTAATATACTTTCAAATTAATTAAACAGAATTAATTAGTTCACTGAAGAACTCATTTTTGGAAAAGGCCCCCCCATGTTTTAGAACCTGAAGGATTGCCCTGGAAACAAATATTTATCCTTTTCATTTTCCACTCCCACCAACCTTCTTCCCTCATCTCTTCTATTTCTCTGCCCCCCAAAAAAGTATTCAAAGAAATAACCCCAGGCATAATGAATTTAGGTCCCACTCTTCCGTAGAAGCTCTTGTGGTCAGGAGCTAATCAAAACCCACAGGTTAGTGGTGGGAAGAATTTGGTCTGTTTGAAAAGCCAATCTACCCCCTGAGTGTAGCATCAGCTTACAATTGGGAACCATGCTTTAATACTTTACCAGCACTCCAGGCTGCCTTTATTCCACTTTTGTGTTGAAGGCACATTATTTAGCAAGAATTCCAACTTCTTTCTTGCAAAATATAGCTCAAAGTTGGAAAGGACTTAATAACCTTATGCCTCATTCATCAATAAGCTCATCCAAAACCCCATTTTAGCTTCTTTTTAGGGGATGGAAGGACCAAGAACCCAAATTCTAGGCTAATATGGCTATTCTATACTGCAAATTTAGATTCGACCAATGAATGAATGGCTGATTTGAAAAGCATTATTAAGCACCTACTATGTGGATAAAGCACTAGGCTTGTACTCAGGAAGACCTGAATTCAAATCAGATATTTATAAGTTGTATACTTCTGACCAAGTCATTTAATCTCTGTTTGCCTCAGCTTTCTCATCTATAAAATGGGGATAATAATAGCACCTCCAGGATGATTGCAAAGATAAAATGGGGTGATAATTATAAAGCACTTAACATAATACTTGGCACATAATAAGCATATATAAATGTTTGGTATTAAGTATATCATGGAAGAATTTTTCTTATAGAAACTTGATTAAAGTTCAGCCTATGTTCAATTCAAGAAGTGTTTATTAAATGCCTTCTATGTGCCATAGAATTGGGCTTAGGTTCTGGCTATGTAAATGTAATAATGCCACTAGATGGTTCTGTATCCCTGCTCCTATATAAGAGTCAGAGTTCATTAACACTTAGACTTCATCTATGTACAATTTACTCCTATCCTTTTCTCTTTTCAGGGGCTAGAGATTGGATTAGTCACATTGTTATGATACCTAGTTCACTTTTAGTCTAGCAGTAGTCCTTTTGAACTTTTGAAATAGGGGGCCAGTTCACTGTCCCTCAGACTGTTGCAGGGCCAGACTAGAGCAAAAACAAAAGCTCACACTCTGTCTCCACCTCTCAGCCCATTTGCCATAACCAGGAAGACTACAAAAACATCCTCAACAGCCACTTCTGGTCCCAGCCGCATCTGGCCCCAGGGCTGTAGTTTGAGAATCCCTGGGATTCCAGAGGAAATATCACATCCCCATGATGTTTTTGTCTGTGATTTTATATAATTTAAATCAAGAAGGAAATTATTGTGTATAATCATAAAAACTCTTTGTCCTAATTTAAAGTTTATATTTGAGGCAAACTCAGAATGCACAATGTATAGATCAAAGAAATTATCGGAGTTGGGAGGGGGGAGCAGACTTTTTTGAAAGAGAACTTTCCTTTTTTGAAAAGGTGAGACTTGCAAGGTCTGAGGCCCACCTCAGCCTCTCTCTTCTCCATTTAGTCCAGTTCTCCTTTAAGTTTTCCTTTTCAGTCTTTCCTTTGGCTGTTTCCACTGTGACCCTGTTTAAAAACTGTCAAGTATGAATGATTCACTTTCCAGGTCAAAGATCATGATAGAACCAAAATCATTCCTGGGGCTGAAAGGAATTATTTATCTTTCTGAATTACAGATACCAGTCAGTTCTCAAACACCAATCACACAAAGACCAAATGGAAACAGCCTTTCTCATCCTGAAGGAACTATGATTGACATGTAAGGATTTAGGAAAGGCTTCCTATAAGCAGATAGCCCTGGGATTGAGCCTTAAAGGATACTAAGGGGTTTGAGAGAGGCAGCCTGTCCAAAGGCATGGAGAGGGGAAAGGGGATGCTATGGGCATGTAACAGGAAGTAGGCTAGTATGATTGTGACACAGATCAATGGAAAAAAATCTTTAAAGGAGATACCAGCAGCTAAGTAGCCTAGCAGAGCATCCTGTAAACGGTGACATTTAACCCGAGTGAATCAAGGATTCTAGAGGTGAGCCTGGAAAATATTTAAGGTTCTAAGGGACAGCCCATACAGAAGTACACATATAGGAGATGGTGCATTGTGTGTGAGGAACATTAAGTACCAAAGCATCATAAAGAATAAAGGGGCAATTGGAAAGAAGAATAGAAAGTAGAAAGGGACCTGCTTGAGAAGAGTAATACAAGCTAAGGCTGGAAAGCTAAGTAGGAGGTTGGTAGAGGAGTGTTTTACAGGCATTCAAAGAATAAGCCAAGGAGTCTCCATTTTTTTCCCTAGGGTCAAAGCTCAAATTTCTGAGGAGTAGTAAGTCATGTTTGACCTGCATTTTAGATGACGACAACAGTAATAACAGCTGGTATTTACATGGTGCTTTCAGGTTTGCAAAGCACTTTACATATGTAACCTCATTTGACTCTTACAACAACCCTGAGAGGTAGGAGTTATTATTATTCCTATTATATAGATGAGGAAAGTGAAGCAAAGAAAGATTAAATGATATGTCTGGGGTCACACAGCAAGTGAATGTCTAAGGTTGACAGAGTGGAATACAAATTAAAGAGTAAAGAGATTAGAAGGCAGAAGATTAATTAGGAAGCTATTTCAATAATCTACAGGAAAATAATGAGGATCTGAGTTAGGGTGGTCATCCAGGTGAGCATAAAGGAGAAGAGAAATGAGTTTTGTTGTGGACATAGAAATCTCCCTCCTTGGCCTCTCACCTGGAACCACAAGTTGCCCTGAAATGGACAGACAGGATATAGACAGCTGTGACCAAATTATTCAATTTAAAACCTCATTCATTAGCCGGCCGGCGACTGACCCCCACTAGACAGCATAGTAGAGATCAGCCCCAAACCTATAGTGAGGTACACTTTTAAGTGCGTTTACCACATCCTGGTACAGCCTTGTGGTTCCAAATTTTGGGAATCCCTGACACAGTTTCTCCTTTACAATGGGGAAGTGTCTGGACGAGAGTGACACACAACAGAAACTTTTGCCATGTAGATAGATACCCACTTCTCAGAAAGTCTAGGGTTTCATGAACTGGGAGATGGGGCCCAGTCTGAACATAGCACTTCCCTTAATTTAGTTTAAGCAACATTTTCCTATAACCCTGAGACCCCTTGACCCAGGGATGAGGGGGCCAGTCTTTTGTCCATTTCCCTCCCCCATTTTTATGGTCAGACTTGTGACTCTTCTGAGGCCACAGGGGAACAGATCATCTGCAGGATAAATAACTTGACGGCCTGTATATGGTCCTGGACATAGGTGACAAGGCACTTAATAACACAGGGGGCTATGAGGAAAAGGAGTAAGAACAGAAGGACAGACTCCGCAATTCCCGAGAGGAGAGTGGTCAGCCAAAGGCACTATCTATGGAGCCATTGGTACCAAGGCAGTAAGCCTTGAGAACAGCCTCATGGTCATCTAACCCCTTTTGAAGGGAAGACAGAGACTCCCTAATAACACCTGAGAGATTTACATGGAAACAACAAGATTCTCCTAGGGCCATACACAAACCTCCCTGCTTCATGAATAATACATCTAATCCTACAACTTCTCCTAAGGAGTCCACTGATTTTTCTAAATGGGTGATGAGAGTCTCTAGAGTCCTAATGTCTGCATCCACTTGGGAGCTAAGAAGGCAAATGGAGGGCCGGAGAAACTGAGGCAAGATAGAGTCAGAGAGCTCCCAACATTCTATTAATTGCAGAGTTTGATTGACTGGACAGGACTCTCATCTCAAAGTACGCAGTGATGAATATGAGTTCTCAATAACATGTAGACACACATGGCTTAGCCACAGGGGTAGGCCAAGGCAGGGGCAGGGTCAGAACATTGAGAATGGGAACAGACTATCATTCTGGTTCTGGCATTAGACATTCTGATAGGAGCCAGGAAGTCTGAACTCCCTCTTATCTTCAGTCTCACATTAACAATTTATAATCTTAGAGCAAGTGGCCTTCAGTCTTCAATGAACCAGAGAGGAGGTTTGCAACTAAGGGGATTGAGGCAGAACAGTTAAGGAAACTTCGTCAGATCAATTTAGGGAAACTGAGGCAGAACTAATTAGGGAAACTGAGTTAGGACAAGTAAAGAGGACTGTGACACAACATTCCACACGCTCTTTCTCTCCTGAATAAACCAAAGTAAAACTAGAAAAGAAAAAATGCAAGGACAGGTCTCTCCTGATAACCCCAGAATTAACAGCTGTACAAAGGCTCCCTTGTTGTAAGCATGTCAGGTACTCTGAAGTTGGGGCACCATCTCAGCCAGAGAACCCACTTTGAGATGGACAGTTCACTGTGAGTTAGGTGGTCTGCAGTCATGTGTGCACTTAACTCAGTCTCTGCTTACAGAGCAGCAGGGCTCAAGGCCCATTCAGAGGGGCAACCCTCTCCAGGGAAGAAGGATGAAGCTTGGAGTAGCTTCACCTGTCCCTGCCCAGAGGAACAGACAGAGCTGCAGAAAGGATCAGATTGCAGAGCAGATTATGCACAGTTAGACCATCAAGGCAGGCAAACCCTGATATCAAACTTCAAGGTCCTTTGAGATTGATGAAATACTAAGGAACTGGGTTTACAGGACTGGAAAAATAGAGCAGAGAGACTGCCAGTCCTAAGACAGGTGTCTGATTTCTGGTTGTTTCTTAAAAAAATAATCCCAAGAACTGAGTTTGCCAGGGCAATTCTGACAGAATAAGGGGCTCCAAAGAAGTGCCTAAGGCAAAAAATACCAGTTTCCACAATTTTCTATCTCATCCTCCCTTTTTTTTTCCTCACAGAAAAGGAATTATCAAATGACCATTCCACATAAAAATCCCAAGAATAAATCAAAATCCCCTATACATAACAGACTAGCACAGGAGTGTTTCCTAAAAATCCCTCAAACATAACATCAGTAGTTACACAGATTTAACAAATCCCATCTCAAATCTTAAACTCACAGTAACAAATGACCCAATCAAGGTCTAACAGTCAGTCATCAACCATTCCCACAGTCCCCCATTTCAGTCCATCAGGTGTGAGGGGACAAATCTTCTCAGTCAAAACTGCATCCTGACGAAAATGGTCGGTGGCTCTCAGTCCATGCAGAGGGTGGATGTGCCATGCTGACAATGAAAGCTAATAATATCCATGATTTGACACAAATCTCACAAATAAAGGTTAGAATAGTCTGAGATAAAAAGATTCATCCACCAGATTGCTGCAAAATGTGAAGATCCAGCAGCTTCCTATGTGAAGAGATGACTGCTTTACAGGCCAGCAACCAGCTGTAGTCTCAAGTCTTAATAGCCGTTAGGTCTCAAAGATTGCTGTTAATTGTCCTCTTATCAGTTAGAAACCTTAAAAAACAAAACACAAATACGAAATAACAGACAGATGCCCAGGCTAAACACTTATTTGCTTAAGCATTTAGGATACAATGATTACATATAATCAGACTAAAAACAGCAAGATATGACATAGTTGAGTTGCATTAACAATTCTACTGACCATTGCTCTGACCATAAAGATCAGTTACAGGAATAAAAATTGCAAGAACATAAATATAGCATAACATAAGCAGTCAAAACTCAACCTTCAGCACATACAATATAAAATAGCTTTAACCCAGTTGTATTCTAATCAATTGTCCCACTAACTGTTAAGGGGTAGAGCTTTAAATCTCCCAAATAGCATTAACTAAGTAACTATAAGCCCAAGAAATTTTACTCCAATAACAGATTTCATTAACCTTATAGTGATAACAGTAAGAAATCTGTCCCAATAAGTTCACAACTTAAACAATTATCATATAGAAGTAGATGTTTCATAAGTGAACATTATACATGCAAATCAATTTGCTTTTTAAAGTACCCAATACATAAACATCCCAAAGTGCATATTTTCCATAACAGAAATATTTTCAAAAGGACAAAGAAAAAAAACTATTATTTTTAGAGGCTCTTTAAATAACCTCAGGATGGCTCAATACAATACAATCAATGTAAAGCTTATACAGAATGTCCAAATACCACATAAGAGAATCTGAAAGATTCTTAAAAATAGCAATTAAGCTTTTAGAAAGAATCCTACCAAATATGGTTTACATTTATGGTCATATTCCTCAAACAAGAAAACCATTATGTATCAAGAAACAAATATTCAATCAATTAACCTAAAAGTAAGCCTGTCCCTTTAAATCAGTTTGCTGCACTGGCAGTAACGTGATTAAAAATAAAAAAAACAGCACTTAGGGGGTGAGGGGAGGAGAGGATTTCATATGGCCATTCTTCCTCCACTCCTGCACTCCTGAACAAAAATTTCTTCAGGTTTCCCACTCAATTTCTTACATGGGAATCCTTTCAAGATTTAGCCCATCAGTTTCTCTACTTTCTCCCAATATCAAGTTTCCTCCCAAGTAGTTTCCCAACTTTCTCCGTCTCTCATGCTTCATACTTAACAATCTCTAACAACTTTCTAAAGTAGCAGGAAGCAGTGGGGTGAGTTGCTCTCTCTCCTACTTCTTTCTGCTGCCAAAAACCTTTCTCTTACTTCCTAAAATCATGCAAACCTTTAATTGTTCCTACAAATCAATCCTTCATAAATCACCTGCATTCTTTCCAGTTCTCTTCAAGACTTTTAAGATTCACAATATAGTGAATAGCTAGATAACTCAATGAAACATAACTTACAATGTTAACAAATAAATTGAATCAAACCAAACTTCCTCTTTTTTTTTTTTTTTTCTGCCTGAGTGACTCTTATCTGTCCAGGCAGAGCTGGAATTGTATTGCTCTTTCCCTTCCTCTTTAGTAATAGAGGTATCAATATTCAAACACATTCAAAGATCTTATACTCAGAATAAACAAATCTAGCATGCAAAGGCAGTAGCAAAATTACATTTCTCATAATTTCAGAATCATCCCCAATATTCCTAATCAAATGTTTGTTTGTTTGTTTTTTCTTCCTGAGTTTCAGTCAGATAAGGTTTTATTGCCCTCTACTCTAGCAGGCTCTGAAAACTGCTTTAAGGGAAAAACTTTCCTGTCAGTTTAAAATGGCCAAGTTCCATTTACTAATAAATTAGCACAACAGGTTAAAAAGTGTAAAATCACAAGCAAATTTTCAAATAACCAAATTCCTTAATCATTGTTCTTAAAATTAAAAAGCTTTTAAATCAGCAAAACAGACTAGGGGCTTTTTCCAGAAGCCCCACCCTAAGAGAGAAGTTTGTTTCACTTTGAACATTTTTCCCTCCCAAAATCTAAATGGAGCTTCTCTAAACTTCCAAGCCCTCTTAGTGCATTTCTCTGCCTTCACAGAGAATGCCTACATATTCCTTTCAAACTTCTTTTCTTTAAATGTTAGCAAACTTCTCTTCTATATTTATTTTTTTTAACTTTCCAAATTTTCAAATCCCTTTCAATCTATGTTTTTATTTCTTCTTTTCTCTCCCTTTTCTCCCTTTTCCCCACAAGACTACTACAGTTAGTTAGCCAGAGACAGAGAGAGAACGAGTGTAAAGTTCTGTTGTCTCCAGAGGTTGCCAATCGTTCTCTGGGAGGAGATCTGCTGTCTCAACTCAATCTCTCGGCCAGATTCTTCTTCCTATATCGAGCCGCCAACTCTGACCTAGAGTAGAGACTTCTCCTCCTCCAGAATGCAGCCCTCTTTTATCCTCCCAGAGAATGGGTGTGGAATAACTCAGGGGCTTCTGGGAAAAAATACTTCAATCAATGAACTTGCGCCTCTTAAACATGTAAGCTCCTCCCTAGGAGTTCAAAGGGGTAAAACTGTCCTTAAAGGCCAGAAATAGAGAATTGTTAAGTACCAACTTAGCACTTAATAAGAACCTAATATCTCATTATCTCATTAGCACTTAGTAAGAGCCTAACAAAAGAGAGAGAAAAGTTTTTTGTTTTGTTTTGTTTTTCCAAACTTCTTTCCTTTCCTGAGCCACTCTTGAAAGAATTACTTCTCTGAATGAATTCCACTTCAAACAATTCAGCCTGATATTTTTCTAAGCCTGAAACACAGAGGCTGAATTCTTATCTCTAACAAGGTTGCAAATTTTTAACACAGAACAAAATGCAAAGCAAACAAACATATACACACAGATACATGCAAAGCTCTATTTTCACCTTTTACATTTTTTTTTAAAGTCTGTTGCTTTTGCTTACTTATTAGTGCAACAGATTAAAAATGGGCAATTTTATCTTGAATCTTTAACAAGGCTCTTCAACCTATAGACAATCAATCATACAGGACACACAGGGCAAGGACCACAACCAACAGAACAGACAGACAAATCATACAGAATACCCAGGACACAGACTGCAACCAACAGGACAGACAAATCACACACAGACAGAACACAGAACACATATTACCAGGGAACCAGATTAGACTGGACCATCACACAGTATCCTGTGGAGGTCAACAAGGGCTTTGATGTTGTGTCCAACTTAGCCACTTGTTTCAGGAGTACTCACCAGACCAGGCGGCTACAGGATAGTCAGGCAGCTGCAGGGGCCCCTCTTATTAACCAGAACTGGATTTCAGGATGCTCTGTGCCAATTTTGAACAAGATTCAAAAACGTGGGTCTCAATCTCCTGGTTGGCAGAAAGAGAATTCTAGAAACTGGGGTCGAGGAACATCTCTCGGTGGCCACCCCCTAGGATCCATAACCTCTTTCGCCCTCCATGGAGAGGGACTGGCTGTCAGACTGAGCCAAAGGCTTATCTCGGTGAGACCTCCAATGAAATGGACAGACATGAGATAGACATCTGTGACCAAATTATTCAATTTATTTATTAGCCTGCCGGTGACCGACTCCCACTAGACAGGCTAGTAGAGATCAACCCTGAATCTTTAGTGAGGTACACTTTTAAGCCCATTTACCACATCCTGGTACAGCCTTGCAGTTCCAAATTTTGGGAATCACTGACACAGTTTCATGTTTACAATGGGGAAGTGTCTGGACGAGAGTGAGCACACAACGGAACCTTTTGCAATGCAGACACCTACTTCTCAGAAAGTCTGGGATCTCATGAACTGAGGGATGGAGCTCAGTCTGAACATAACACTTCCTTAATTTAGTTTAAGCAACATTTTCCTATAAAACTGAGGCTCCTTGACCCAGGAATGAGGGGGCCAGTCTTTTGTCCATTTCACCCCTAGCTGTGTTAAGACAGATTTTACTAAACTCAGTCCAAGAGATGCAGTTAGAAAGAGGAAAGGGCCCCAAATTCTCTGAATGAAAAACTCCAGAATGAATTGAGTGTAAGTTCAATGGGATCGACCAGATCTTCATGGTTTTTTTCTATGCAAGGACCCTAAGACTGCAATCATGTATTAATGGAATGTTTTTGATTCCTCTTTTTCCTCTTCCCACCATCCACTTCAGAACTCAGACTAGTTTTATAAATCTTTAATATGACTTTTCCTGAGCCTCCTATGAGCCACGATAAAGACACAAACCAGAGAGTGACTGAAGATCAAAACTAATCTTTGAAAAAATTAAGGTGGGTTTATTTAACCTGACAACTAAGGGCACACTTCAATCTCATGGGGTGTTTCCTTTCTCCTGGATAATTGCAAGTTCCACTAGGCAATTTGTCCTTTCCATCATTAATTACGAAAGTCCCTTTCCTTGCTATGTGCTCTTCCACTCTATTTCATGTTTACCATTCCTGGTGTCTATTTTACCTCATTATTTGCTGTAATCTTTTCTCCTAAATAAGCCTACCTTTTGCCAAAAAGAATGGCCATTGTGAATTCTTCACATGACCCAATTCCAACATGTGGTGTTTTAAAGCACATCTCGGGGCCACATCATTTGTACATCAGTTATATCAATAGTATTCCATCAAATCTTGTTACAATTTATTCAGCCATCACCTGACTCATGAGCAACCCCCCAGTTTCCAGTTCTTTGCCACCACTTTTCCTTTTTCTTTGATTTCTTTGAGATACAGACTTAGTAGTGGTTGCTGTTGTTACTGTTGTTGTTTGCCCTTTTTTTCCCTAAGAGGACCATGACATCAGGAAGGGGATGCCATGACATGCAAGTGAATTAAATTTAAATGGGGGAGGGCTGTGCAAGTTCATCTGCCTCACTTTCCCTCTAGAATCGTCTTTCCCTCTAGAATTGTCTAGATCCTGTGGCCAAATGTAGACCAGGATGACTGGAGAAGGTCCTGGATGCAGTGGGAGACATTGACCTTTTAAGCTAAATTTCAATAGGTCTCAGTTTCACTAAGGCCACACCCATTCAGTGATTAAGTAGCAATTGAGATAAAAAAATCTCACATAGTCAAACACACACACACACACACACACACACACACACACACACACACACACACACACAAACCAAATTAATTAATTAAATAAATAAACTTGGAAGGGGAAGACATTCATTTCAGTAGAAAAATTCAGTCTGAGTCAATGGGGACACAGACAATGACCACATGGGCCTTGGCCTGGGACTTATAGGTCCCAGAGTGGTTTTAATCTAAGGGCATGGTCCTCAAAAATAGAAATCTAGCCAGTAAACCCCAAAATATTTTGGAAGGGTTCAGAGATCCAAAAGAAGAAGAAAAACAGCTTTTAAGAACTAGGTATGATACCCTATGTGGACAGAGAGAAGGAAGGGAAGAAGGGTTAGAGTTAAGCACACCTTCATCAAATATAACTTAGCATCAAAAATTTTAAAGAAAAGTTACATTGAGTAACTTCCACCAATGGGGGACCTCAGAGAGAAAATGACTAAGAAAGGAATTAAGGAAATGAATATAATTTTAGGAAAGTTAGATGTGATACAATTCTGGAGAAAAAAGAATGGGAATAGAAAGAGAATACTTTTTTTTTTTTTTTTCAGTGTAAGCTTTTTAGTTTATTTTTTTTTGCTGGTCAGTTAGGAGGATGTCTTTTATGAGCAGGTGAAGATTTAGCAAAATGGATGGATAAAAACAGTATAATGGACGGATAAGAACAATTTGTTCCAGGGTCCATGAAGGTGGCTGAAGCAGGTGCTGTGGACTGCTTAGATCTTGATTAGATAACTAAGGTTATCCCCTGCATCTCAGACTATTGCCTGTTATGCTGACTCATATTGTTCCAGGGGACTTTAACGACTCTGGAAGAGAGAGTGAGGATGTCAACCTTGTGCAAGTCTACTCACATAAATCCATTGTGAGTTAAGACCTCACCTGTAATGTCATTGGTCCTCTTTGAAATAAAGGACAAAGGAGAGGTTTTTGTTTTTGTTTTTAGTGCAGAGCTGTCTTTCTACTTGTATCTGTATTCCCAACATTAGCTGAGTATCTGGCACATAAGTTGGTGTTTAAAAATGTTAGTTGAGAGTGGATGTCCATCATTTGAGGAGTGGCTGAACAAGTTATGATATATGAATGTATGGAATATTATTGTTCTATGAGAAATGACTAGCAGGATGATTTCAGAGAGGTCTGGAGAGATATACATGATCTGATGTTAAGTGAAATCAATAGAACGAAGAGAACATTATGTGATGATCAATTCTGATGGATGTGGTTCTTTTCAACAGTGAGGTGATTCAGGCCAGTTCCAATGGTCTTGTAGTGGAGAGAGCCATTTGCACCCAGAGAGAGAACTGTGGGGACTGAGTGTGGATTACAACATAATATTTTCACTTTTTTTAATTGTTGTTTGCTTGCATTTTGTTTTATTTCTCATTTTTTTCCTTTTTCATCTGATTTTTCTTGTACATCATGATAATTGTGGAAATATGTATAGAAGAATGGCACATGTTTACCATATATTGGATTACTTGCTGTCTAGGAAAGGGAGGAGGAAAAGGAGGGAGAAAAAATTTTGAAATACAAGATTTTGCAAGGGTGAATACTGAAAACTATCTATGCATATGGTTTGAAAATAGTTTTAAAATAAAAAATATTGGGTTAAAAATGTTAGTTGACTGACTGTCCTGGCCACACTTTTGTTTTTGGTTGTATGCAGAACAACTTCTTCATTCTTTCTTTAATCAAGCAAACGCCTATATCACCCCTATCCACTCAGAAAGAAGAGAAACCGTCACAGCTTATGGAGATTGACTATCCATACTGTCTTGACTGGCACACAGATGGCTTCTAGGAAGGGAGACAGTCCTGTCAGTGCCTTCATCATAAGTTCATAGATTCAGATCCAGAAAGGATCTCAGGGGCAGCTAGGTGGTGCAGTGGATAGAGCACCAGCCCTGAATTCAGGAGTACCCGAGTTCAAATGTGATCTCAGACACTTAACACTTCCTAGCTGTGTGACCCTGGGCAAGTCACTTAACCCCAGCCTCAAGGAAAAAAAAAAAAAAAAAAAAAAGAACAGAAAGGATCTAAAATACCTCTACTCTCTGGTTTTTTTTAGATGGAGGGAACCACGGAAGTCATTTATGTAGGCAAATTGGGACTCACAGTGATAAGTAAAACTTCACTTTAGGGTTTCCAAAGTGTTTTCCCCACATGAATCCTGAGGAATTATTTAAGCATTATTACCATCCCCTTTTCTGTTCAGTCATTTTAGTCATATTTTCATGACTCCATTTGGGGTTTTCTTGGCAAAGATACTAGAATTATTTGTCATTTTCTTCTCCAGCTCATTTTACAGAAGAGAAAACTGAGGTCAACAGAGTTAAGTGACTTGTCCAGGGTCATAGAAAGTATCTGAGGCTGGATTTGAACTCAAGATGATGAGTCTTCTTGACTTCAAGCTGGGCACTCTATCCACTGTGCTACCTAACTGCTCTCATCCCTTGCTTACAAAGGAGGAAACTGAGACATTCAGAAATGTAATGAGCAACTCAAAAGTCACAAAACTAATTAGAGACAAAGCTAATTCTGAACCTGTCTCCTGAATTCTAGTCCCGTCATATGCTGCACCGCCTCCTGGAATTTCTAGTTCAGGAAACTGCCACAGTGTTCAGAAGATAGCAGAACAAAGAAAGAATTTTCTTGTCCTGTCATGAGGTATTTTGTGAAACAAGTTACAGGTAAAGAGAAAAACTTTAAATTCATTGTCAACATCCCAGCTTGCTTTCTTTAAAATTCATTTTCTAGGTTGCCACATCATTTGCACTCTTGCTGCCCCCACACCCTGTGAAAGTACCTGTTTTGTAAGAAGATGCCAGCTGCCACCGCTTATGTTGATACAGCCTTAGAAACTGTCACATGCAATTCAGGGGGTACCTGTAAATCCTGCTTTCTAAAGCCAGTAAAGAATGGCAAATTGGGTGTGGTACAGGCTTGGGGCTAATGAACCGGGGCTGCTTGGACCAAAGGTCATTTTCTGCCAGAGATCATCCTTCCAGGTGCCCTTCAAAGATAGCTTCAAATTTAATGCCCCAAACCAAGCCTAATGAGAAAAGAACACATCCTTGAAAGATTCTGGATTTCAAGTTTCAAATAGTCACTGTTTGCAGGTAGGGCTTCCTCCTACTCCATCCCATGTGCGATCTTTCTACTGAAGTCTTTCCTAAAGGGAAGCTGGTGTTCAAGAGAGGTGTTGTAACAGCTAACATTTACAGAGCACTCTCAGACATGAAAAGCATTTCATTTCTGAAATCTCTTCTGATTTTCACGACCTCCAAGAGTCAGATGTTATTATTATCATCTCCATGTTACAGGTGAGGAAACTGAGGCTCAGAGAAGTTAAATTACTTTCCCAGGCTACACAGCCAGTATCTTTAGTGGAGCTTATATACTTGTCTTCTCAGCTCTTATTCTGGAATTCTATTTTCTATGTCAATTTCATAAGCCCTGCTGGCACATAATTTATATACAATTGAAAAATTGAAAAAGCATTGAGGGGAGAACTAATTAATTAATTTATTATTTTATTTTTTTTATTAATAGTTTATATTTACCAGGTATATGCATGGGTAATTTTACAACATTGGCAACTGCCAAACTTTTGTTCTAATTTTTCCCCTCCTTCCCCCCTTCCAGATGGCATGTTGATCAATATATGTTAAATATATTAAAGTATAAATCAAATGCTATACATATATATATATGTATATATATATATATATATATATATATATATATATATATATATATATATATATACATACATGTCCAAAGAGTTATTTTGCTGTACAACAAGAATCGGACTTTGAAATAGTGTACAATTAGCCTGTGAAAGATATCGAATATGCAGGTGGACAAAAATAGAAAGATTGGGAATTCTATGTAGTGGTTCATAGTCATCTCCCATAGTTCTTTTGCTGAGTGTAGCTGGTTCAGTTCATTACCGCTCACTTGCAACTGATTTGGTTCATCTCATTGTTGAAGAGAGCCACAATCATCAGAATTGATCATCAAATAGCATTGTTATTGAAGTATATAATGATCTCCTGTTCCTGCTCATTTCACTCAGCATCAGATCATATAAGTCTCTCCAGGCCTTTGTGAAATCATCCTGTTGGTCATTTCTTACAGAACAATAATATGCCATAATATTAATATACCACAATTTATTCAGCCATTCTCCAATTGATGGGGATCCACATAGTTTCCAGTACCTTCTTATTATAAACAGAGCAGCTACAAACATTTTTGCACATACAGGTCCCTTTCCCTTAATTTATTAAGTCATGATAGTGTGTTTAGCACAATGTTAAGCCCTTTACAGATGGCATCTCATTTGATTCTCACAAGAACCCTGTAAGGTGGGTGCTGTTATAACCCCTCTTTATATTTGAGGAAAATGAGACACATAGAGACCATGTCTTGTTCAGGGTTACACAGTCAGTAAGCATCTGATGTCAAATTTGAATTCCAAGTTTTTAGCCATTGAAAAGGAGATCTAGTGATCTCACTCCTATGAACAAGGTATCAATGTCAAAAAGAAAGATCCTTATATATGTAAATATTCATAATAGCCTTTTGCCACTTCCTTTTTTAATAGTGGTAAGTACTAAGAAATACAGTACATACCCAATGATTGAGCAAGTTTTGGTATAGATAATGGTCTAACTACAAATAAGGAGGGATTCAGGAAAATGTAGGAAGAGCCAATAGAAGAACTGATGGTAAGTGAAGAAAGTATAATGAAGATAGCAATTTTCACAAAGTAAATTAATGAAGACAAACAATCAATGAAAACAGAGCCCAGAACAAATTCAGTAATCAGTACTGACCCCAGTAACTGGAGTAATTCCCAGGTGCCCAGATAACACTGCTTTCCTCTTGGTAAAGAGGTGATGTTGTCCAAGTGCAGAATGACACATATTCCATTAGTTTCATCAGTATCTCACCAAGTCTTGCTTCTTTGTGGTATCAAAAGCATAATGCATTATTAAAGTTTTTCTTTTTCAATAGGAGAACAATGTAAAGAGAGCAGGCAGTTTTCCAAAGCATTTAATGTTGGGAACAAATCTATATATATAAATAAATTTGTCTACTTTCTGAAATTTGTAGAACTTGATTCTCATGAATGAATGGAAGGAGTTCTAGTTTAGGATTCTGAGGGTCTTAAGCAACTAGTTGGGATTGTGGATAGAATCTTGGGCTTAAAGTCAAAAAGATCTGAATTCAAATCCTGCTCCAGACACTTACTACCTATGTGGTCCTGGGCAAGACATTTTATTTCTCTGAGTCATAGTTTCATCATTTATAAAACGAAGAAAATAATAGCACCTACCTCTCAAAGGTTGTTGTGAGAATCAGATAATATCCATAAAATATGTTGCTAAGTCTTAAAGCCCATATAAACATTAGCTCTTGTTATATTCTACATCTGATGACTATTACTTGTACAACCTTAAGAAACTCACTTCAGGTCTGTGGTTTCAATCTTCTCTCATCTGTAAAATGGGCATTAATGACTCTAAGCTCACTTCTAGGTCTATATAATTTTACATCAATAATCTGAACTCAAAATTATTGTACCAAGTGATAAAAAGACATTGATAAGGGCAGGTAAGATTGAAAAAGGTGTGGGAACCAGTCATACAGTTAGGGAGAGGAACAAGGTATGGATGACTCAAATGTCTATCATTTAACAAATATGTGTTGGCTACATGTTAGGCACTATGCTAAGTGCTAAGGATACAGAGAAAGACAAAAATCATCTTGGCCAAGAAAAAGTTCCCAGTCCATAGGGGAAAGAACATGTAAAGAACTACATATGTGCCCGAAAACTTGGAGATAATCTCAGAAATTCATTAGCATTAAAGAGAAAGGCTTCTTGAAGAATGTAGAATTTTGACTATGATTTGAAGGAAATCAAGGAAACCAGACAGATGGTAACCAGATGATTTGTAAGGTCCCATTTAGCCTGAAATTAATATTCCTATGATTTTGAAGTAATGGGGATATAACCTTCCCAACCATCTGTTTCTTGGGAAAAGGCAGAGTGAAATTGTGTGGAATGGAGTTATGATAAAGTGAAGAACTTTCAGGAATGTTTAAATTCTTTTTCTGTATTTTTTAATTATTTCTATGTCTCTGTGACCTACCTAAGTATGGTGTGTGCTAGCCAATATTTGCTTAAACTTTAGATACATTTAATCAACCAAAGATGGGGATGTTTATCCTTGTTCAATGTTGTCAATATTTAGATGATTAAATGCCATCAGCTCAGGAATCTGAAGTTTGAAGGTCTGATGGCTGATTCCTCTCAGAATCAGGGAAACTGAAGATGTTCTGTTCTAATTTGCTTTTGGTATCTATTTCTTAATGTTCCCCAACCTATGATGTAATCCTCTGTAACAGAACCCTCCCATTCCAATCTCTCCAAATAGCAACAACTAATTAGATGCCTCCCTCCCCCCTTCTCAATGCTCTCTTACTTGTGATATAATCTCTTGTATAAAAGCTTTGTATCTTTACTACTTCTTTAGCCCTCCTACCTCTAGCTTTCTCTTTCTTATCTGGTGATGGATCTGCTCATCCTCCGGAGGTTTTCAATAAACAACTTTTCTGCCTTCAGAGTGATCTCTGAGTAGTCATTTTGGGTAAGGGTCTTCTACATCCCTCACAAAATGAAGGCATTTGCTGCCACCTCTAAAAGCAAATGAATGTTTTCCTTAATGAATAGTCCATCTACAGTCATGTCTCATTACAGTAATTGGCCTGTGGATTAGAGGCTCATTGTGTGAGAATACCTGTGACTTGTCAATAAATTGAACAATTTCTCCAGAACTGGGAACAATGCACTAAGAAGCCAGTGTTGATTGCTTGGTGTTACTTGTTGATTTTTGGCCCAACCTTAAGAATGGTTTGACTATGAGTCCTATTCTAGTCTAAGAAATTAGTCTCACAAGGAACAAAAAAACCTGACCTTTGAGAGGCAGTGTACAATGATAACATATGCTGTTGGGCAGGAGCTACTTCTAAAGATAAGCTCCATTTTTGAAGCTAGGAATAGGCAAAGACTCTTAATTTTAGAAAACAGTCTTCTATAAAATTGGAGAGAAATATGAGCATTTTCCCCTGACATTTAGTTAGCAAAATCCAAGCCCGAGGACTTTCATACTCTTTCAAGAAGAAGGCTCTACAGATAGGCAAAGAAACAGCTGCATCTTCTGTTAATGATGGAGAGGATGGTAGATTAGAAACAGGATTCTGAGCAGAGCTCTGTCAAAAAGCCTCTGCTGCTCCAGTCCAGTAATTTTCTAAGTGACCCAGATTTCTGAATGTTCCTGTTCTAATGAAAATACTTCTGACATTGTGTAAGCTGGTCACATAAGCTTAAGCATATACCCATATGGAAGATCCAATAGCAGCAGGGACCTCAGACAGGGCTGGGTTTTTTAGAATCAAATGTGTTCCAAAAATAAAAATTAGAAAACCTCTCTATGAGGTTTGTTGCATTTCACCCTCTTCCCAAGTTTGATTTGATTTTTTTCCCTCTAAAGCTCTTCTCATTCTTGAACATTGGTTCAATGGCCAGATTCTCAGAAGATCTAAACAATACTTTGTCATATTCCTTCCAATGAGTGAATCACATGGCCTAGACACAAAGAGGCAGTTTATGTCTAATGAACTGGGAGTCCTGGTCTTATTAAAAATTTAAGGAGATTACCAGTCCTGAAGAATTCTGCATTATCACAAGTTCTTCCCATGCCATCTCACCAATCAACCAACCAGTATTTATTAAGTGCCTAGAGGTCCAGGAACAAATAAATATATCATAGTGGTTAGAAAGCCAGGATCATGTTGCTTATGTCATCCTGGATCAATGAAAAAGCTTTTTGGTGCCCCAGGCAACTCTCAAAAACTGGAAATTGCAGAAAAGATGTCAAGCTGCATTGGGAGAAGATGTTCCCCACCCGAAATTTTTCCGTACCAAACAAATAGGAAATCTAGTGTTTTATCTCAATCACTACTTAATCCAAATACAGGTTCCTCAAGAGACAAGATTATCTACAATTCCTATATCTTTGAGCTCTTGCCACAATTTGTTGTGCTCCACAAAACACTTTAGTATACACAAGGAAGCAGAAGTAGATGTTTCTCTGGAACTCCTTTGCTTTCTCCATAATCCAGTGGATACTGGCAATTTGGTTGCCAGTTCTCCAGCCACTTCAAAAATCTGTGCTTCTGATAATTCTGATTTCACATATTGCTGCAGCCAAGCTTGCAGAATCTTAAGTGTAACCTTGCAGATTTGTGAAATGAGCACAATTGTTTGATAATTTGAACATTATTTGGCATTGCCCTTCTTTAAGATAGGGAACTATATTGATTTATTCCAATCTGTATGACCACTGTTGAGTTTTTCAAATTTGCTGGCATGTTAAATGCAATACTTTAAAAGTATTAACAAATATTGGTGTCAGAGGTTCCACTAAATAGTTAAAGAAATTCCCTTTCAAGGAATAATTTTTTTATTTTCAAAACATATGCATGGATAATTTCCAAAATTCACCCTTTTCACCTTGTGTTTCAAATTTTTTCTCTTTCTTCCTCCTACCCCTTCCCCTGGGTGGCAAGTAATTCAATATATGTTAAATGTGCAATTCTTGACTCAAACTTACAAAAATTCAAACCACTCTCCAATTGATCAATAGTCAAAGAAAATGAATAGACAATTTTCAGATAAAGAAATTAAAAACATTTCTAATCATATGAAAAGGTCCTCTAAATCACAATTGATCAGAGAAATGCAAATTAAGATACTACTACACACATCTAAGATGGGCTAAGAAGACAGGAAAAGATAATGATAATTGTTGGAAGGGATATGGGAAAAGTGGGGCACTAATAGTTTGTTGGTGGAATTGTGAATGGATCTAAACATTGTGGAGAGCGATTTGGAACTATGCTCAAAAAGTCATTAACCTGCCCTTACCCTTTGATCGAGAACTGTTTCTACTAAGCTTAGATCCCAAAGAGATCTTAAAGGAGGGAAAGATACCCACCCATATGTGCAAAAATGTTTGTGGCAGCCCTTTTTGTAGTGGCCAGAAACTGGAAACTGGGTGGATGCCCATCAATTGGAGAATGGTTGGGTAAATTATGATATCTGAATGTTGGAATATTATTCTAAGAATATGAAATGATCAGCAGGATGATTTCAGAGAGTCCTGGAGAGACTTACAGGAACTATTGCTAAGTGAAGTGAACAGAACTAGGTGATCGTTGACCACGGCAACAACAAGACTGTAAGTTGATCAATTCTGATGGACTTGGCTCTTTCCAACAATGAGACTTTTTGAAGCGGAAAAGCACCCCAAATGGGACCATGAGAAACATAATCTTGAATCTTTCTAGTTAGAAGTGTATTATTAGTTCTTCACTCCCTACTGCAGATGGTATTCTTACACCCCTAGATGTGCTGTCCTGATAGACCTGAGTCCTTGACTTGATAAGTTTAAAGAAATACTCCTTGCTGCTGCCTGAGAATGACACCCTTAGAATGATGACTTTTTTTTTGCTTCCTGTTAAGAATAGAAATTCCTTTATTATGACAAATGTATCAAGAAACATTTTGACGTCTCTCTCTTCTTCCTATAAATATGTGGCCCTGAGACCACTCATTTGCTGACTTCCTGTTCTGGTGGGTTGCAGTCGCTAGTTACCAATAAAGATTCATGCATTTTCATTATTTTGGCTGCCCTGTTTTTTCCTCTCGCCTTCATATTCAGGCTAGTTCTAATGACCTTGTGAGGAAGAGAGCCATCTACACCCAGAGAGAGAACTGTGGGAACTGAGTGTGGTTCACAACATAGCATTTTTACTCCTTCTGTTGTTTGCTTGCATTTTGTTTTCTTTCTCAATTTTGTTCTTTTTTGATCTGATTTTTCTTGTGCAGGAGGATTATTTTGTGAATATACGTATATGTATACATATACATACACATATATTGGATTTAACATATATTTTAACATGTTTAACATATATTGGATTACCTGCCATCGAGGGGAGGGGTAGAGAGAAGGAGGGGAAAATATGGAACTCAAGATTTCGTAAGGGTCAATGTTGAAAAGTTATCCATGCATATATTAAAATAAATAAACATGTGCAATTTTTCTATACCTGTTTCCAAAATTATTGTGCTGCACAAGAAATATGAGATGAAAAAATGAGAAAAAAATGCAAGCAAAAACCAACGAAAAAGTGAAAATACCATCTTGTGGTCCTTACTCAGTTCCCATAGTCTTCTCTTTGGGTGGAAAAGGCTATCTTCGTCAAAAGATCCTCGAAACAGACATACATCATCTCATTGTTGTTGTTGGGGTTTGGGGGGTTTGTTTTTTACTGAGGCATTTGGGATTAAGTGACTTGCCCAGGGTCATACAGCCAGGAAGTGTTAAGTGTCTGAGGCCACATTTGAACTCAGGTCCTCCTGACTTCAGGGCTGGTGCTCTATCCACTGCACCACCTAGCTGCTCCCATCATTTCATTGTTGAGAAGAGCCCATCAGAATTGATCATCATCTAATGTTTTTGCTGCCATATAATGATCTTCTGGTTCTGCTCATTTCACTCATCATCAGTTCCTGTAAGTCTCTCCAGGCCTCTCTGAAATCATCCTGCTGGTCGTTTCTTACAGAACAATAGTATGTCATAACATTCATATACCAGAACTTATTCAGCCATTCTCCTATTGATGTGCATCCACTCAGTTTCCAGTTTCTGCCACATAGATTTGTGCACATGTGGGTCACTTTCCCTCCTTTATTATCTCTTTGGGATACAAGCCAAGGAATTAAATTGTTAGAAAAAAAAGTCCTACCCTGCTTTGTCTCCATCTTGCCAGTGCTCAGTGCCAGAAACTCAAGACAGAGCATTAACCACCACTTGGCCCAATCTGGACATGAAAACTGTAGATGATAAATAATAATAACTACAGCATTATTGTAGCACTTTAAAGGTTACACAGTGATTTATATGTATTAAGGTATAAGAAAACAAATGTAAAAGAATGCCATCATCCAATCATTGAATTATAGCTACAGAGATCATAGGATATATAGCTAGATGGATGGGATTTCAGGGCCCACCCAGTCTAACCCCTTCAGTTAACAATTAACAAAACTGTGGAAAGTGACTTTCCCATGGTCACATAGCAAGTAGGCTCCAGAAACAGAATTTAAACCCAACTCTTCACTTTATTGATCACCTAGTGCAATACCCTCATTTGAGATGAGGAAACTGGATCCCAATGAGATTAAATCATTGCCCATGGTCACACAACTAGTTAAAGGGACCAAACTGAGGTTAACCCCAAGCCTCACACTTCAAATCTAGCTCTTTTTC
The DNA here is from genome assembly GCF_048593235.1 of Sminthopsis crassicaudata. Lineage (NCBI taxonomy): Eukaryota > Metazoa > Chordata > Mammalia > Dasyuromorphia > Dasyuridae > Sminthopsis > Sminthopsis crassicaudata. The sequence goes on along the minus strand of NC_133621.1, from coordinate 40,357,686 downwards.
CATCTAGGTAATGATAGCTTCAGGGTCAGTCTCTGATACCTTTCTGGTTTAGTGCTCTTTTCACTCTGCCAAGCTGTCTTCTTCACCAAATACTTCTCTTAGTTTCCTTTGGCTTTTCACTCCAGCCGTGAATTAAAAGATACTTTCTATTTGGAAGGAAGTTATGACCAAGAAAAAGAGAAAAGGTTCAGAGCTTTTTATCACGAGCTGTCGGGAGTCTCAGTGACAATCTTTTGTAAATTGACTGAATTTACAGGTAAAATCCAGGGAAATAGAGCCATTCGCCCAAGGTGGCACACGTACAAAATGGCAAAGAGGGATTCAGTCTCTCTTCCAATGTAGCATAATCTCCCCCTCGCCTTGTTACTGTATCTCATTGTGGGAAGCTGACACTGTATCAGGAGGCCGGGTTCTGAGAGTTCAGCAGTCTGAATAGAGTTTACACACAAAGGTGACATAACATGGGAATTAGGCTCCCAAGCTTATCCCACAGAGTGTATCCAACCTGAGAGAAAGTCCTTACCAGCAATGTCAGCTCTGCCAGAAAGCCCTCAGATTCTCAGAACCCAAACATCTGTCCCCCAGATGTGTTGCCTGCCCACATTAAATCCTGGCTTCTTTCAGGGCAGGAATCATCTTTCCTTTGGTATACAATAAGTACCTAATACTGTTTAATTCTTTAATTCATTCACTAAAACAACCACACCCTGCTGACATTTTCCTAACCATTACCTAGACTATAGTTAAGGGGGAAAATGAAAGCAGGTCCCTTAACTTCCAAGTTGGGATATATTCTCTTCCCTGGCAAGAGGAACTCAATTGTTCCTCCATCATCAGATACAAAATACTGTCAGTGAATGGGACCAAGCAGAGATTTCCCAAAGGATGTAGGACCTTGGGCCAAATTTCAGGCAGTCACTCCCAGAGGGCTATGGGGCCAGAGAGATCAGAACTGAGGTCTCAGTTTCAGGACATGAAATGACTACCGGAAGTAGACAGTGTAACCAACCATTGGTCAATGGTTACTTCCTTTTCAGTCCATCAGAGGAATTAAAAAAAACAAAAACAAAACAAAAAAAAAAAAAAACCAAAAAAAAAACAAAAACAGGAAGTGCCCAGCATTAGAAGGAACAAATTCCTTCAGCCCATGAGGATGAGGCTCATTGGTGGGAGGAGCTCCTGCATTAGGAACTGTGTGATTTGCTGTTCTGACTCTCCCTTCCATTGCTTATTGGACTGGAATGATGTCAGCTTCTCAGAGAATTATAAAAAAACCTTCCTTTTGCTCTGAGCTACCTCCCGCTATTTTACTCTGCTGGTCACTCACCTAGCTGTGTGAACCACAGAGCTTTGGGGCTCGTCCGGATCAGGTGAGCTGGCGGTGGGCACACCCAGTGCCAGGGGGATGGCGCCCCGCCCCGTTTGAGGCAGCCCACCATGTTGAGGGCTTCTCCTTGTCTCCAAGGTAAAGTCACCCAGAGCAGAGACTCTGGAGAAAGCAACAAGAAAATTCCCTCTGGTCCTTGAGGTCAAAATGGGCCCCTTGTGTGCCTGCAGCCCAACAGACCGAGCCTCTGTGGGCCTGGAGTGGAGGGTCACTGACTCTGCAGGTGCTCTGGACAAGGGGGGCCTTTGGGGGCGGAGGGCTGGGGGCCACGCCGCCATGATTGGGCCTGTGGAACTTCAGATTGCATTCAAATGAAGATGGGCGTGGCTAGAGCCAAACTGCCCTCTCTGAAGAACAAATGCCTGGAGATAGTCCCTGGGAAACAAATATGGACCAAGTTGCCAAAATATAAAGGAAAAAGCAGGAAGAATTGATGTGATATTTTTACAGAAGCAATGAAGACTTTGGTGGAGGCGTTGCTTGCTTCTAAAAAATCAAAAAAAGAAACCAAATTTAGGGGCAGCTAGGTGGCACAGTGGATAGAGCACCAGCCTTCAATTCAGGAGCACCTGAGTTCAAATCTGGTCTCAGACACTTAACACTTCTTAGCTGTGTGACCCTGGGCAAGTCACTTAACCCCAGCCTCAAAAGAAAAAAAAAAAAGAACGAATGAAACCAAATTTGTATGTCAGTAGTGAAGAGTCTGCTAATCCAGAGGAGGCAGTTGATGCTGGACAATGGGTCTCTAGGGCCCCAATAATGATAAGCAAGGATGACAGGGGAAAGGAGCATAAGGAAAAGGACACTCCAAAAATACAACAATGGGACCCACTCTTCTCTCTGCCTCCTCCATCTCTACTGCAGGAAGCCGTGTCCTCCAGACTGCAAAGAAGAGAAGATTTAATTCAATTTACCCTCCAAGGCCCCTGTGGGGTTATATGCTCCACTACAGAAGGAACTAGAGCAAACTCAAAAGGATTTCTAAAATTACCCCCTTCGAGGTGTCAAGACTATGCTAAATTATGTCCTTGACCAGAAGTTGCTTTGGCTCAGGGAGGCATGGGATAGCTGAGTGCTGCCACCTGTATCACAGTAGTCAGAAACTTTAAGAAACAAGGCCCTTAATAGCAGATCCCATCGGGCTACCAGAACCATTTGGACAGTTCCCAAGCTTTTTACCTGAGAAAGTTTTACAAAAATAGGTTAGTAAAACAAAGTTCTGGAAACTCACCTTAAGAGGACACATGTTGGTATCCCCTAATTAGTGGAAATATGCTGCTTTCTAAAATGAATGGGGAATAATTTAGAAAAATTATGAGCTATGCTGTGGAGATATGTGTATGTTTTATGAAATTTGGTCCAAAGCTAGATGTTAGCTATATTGTGAGTCTTAGTTTAAAAAAGGAAAGTTCCTCCCAGTAGGAGTTTGGGGCGTGCCCTTAGCTAGCAGGCTAAATCCTGAAAGGGAATTATTACCTGAAAAAGTTATCTAAGGGGGAGAAGTGGGGTTGGAAAGCCTAGTAGAGTTAGGGGACATAGCATGTGGCATGAGGGAAGTGACAGGGGAATCCAACTTTTCCTTCACTGTGTGGCTATTCCTTTGGAGAAAACCAACCCACTAACTGGAGCTCTCTATTCCCCCAATCAATTAATTGTTTTCATTGTTATAGAATCTTCTTATTTTTCAAGTTTATGGCTGCTTTAAGGAAAAACCATTTTTGATACTGTATCAAAGATTCCAAAGCTTTGCAATGTAAGAAACCCTTCAGAGGTTTCTTAAAACTGCAACTTCTCTGAAAAGGCTTATTTCTACCAAGGTCTCCATGTTTCTTCAGCAAATTGTATAAGTGCATAATAGTCTCCTTGTTTTTGAGTACAATAAATCTGATCTATAGCTTTCTTGAAGTACCTAAAGCAGGTACTAACCTGACAGTCCTGCATCTAGCTTTGGCTGTGCTCTGAGGGCACATGGGATAATTTAGGATCTAAAACCTGATGAAACTTGCATTTGAGATGAAATCTCTTGGGACTGTAGTTGGGAATTTGGATATGACTGCCCATTATACCAGCAAATCAGTAACCCATCATTTGGGAGAAATGCCCTAAGTTGTGTTGAGGGATGCCTTGCTGGGCTGTGACAAGTGGAAGTTTTATCTGGGCAAGAACTGGGAGGACAACCTTGGGCCCTGCTAACGGTGGGATCCTTCTCACTTTTCCAACTGTTTCTTGTTTCCCACCTGATTGTTCCAGAGTTTGGCTATGAGGATGATGGGTTGTAAGAGCCAAGGATGCTTTATCATGTATGTGCTCTTGGGATGAGGCCCTGAAGGAATTCGTTTTGTCATAACATTGCTTTTTCTTATACTAAATTTTTATATCCAGAGCAAGTGGTCAGGAGAAGTCATGAGCACAAGTATGTAGAGAATATCTGGATCTGCAGTCCCGCCCAGTGCAGCCCTGGAGGCTTCTCTGGCTACTGCCATTAAAAAACCTTAACTTTTTGCCTTTTTTTGGCCTGAAGCCCCACTTATCATTCATTCTGTTCAAGTATTTGGGCCATGGATTAACTCCCACCTCCTTTTGGGTCAAGCAGACAATCATCACTCCCTGATCAGACCCTCCCTCCATCTTAGCCTGACCTAAAGCCTTTTACTCTATGTTGATGAAAGGCTGAGTTGCTGAGATGTCAAGGCCTCCTTGCTTAGATCTTAAAGTAACTTGGTGTCTTTGGGGTGCTGTGGCTGCCATGGTCTTTTTGAGTAAACCTCTAAGCTCACCCTGGGCCAGTCATTGGACGTTCTAACTCACCAGGTTCATTGCATTTTCCCTAGAGGGAATATCTATACTGAGTCTAAATATGCCTGTCATGTTTTCTTGCTCATGGGGGCTGTATGGAAAGAAAGGGGCTTTTTGACAGCCAAACATTCCCCCATTAAGTATTCAGAGAGGCAATGACAGCGAGTTGTCCATGGACCTAGAAGGGTGTTACATTTTGTAAAGGAAAAAGGAGGAAGATTCAGTTCAGGCTAAGGGAAGTAGGCTGGCATCTTCAGCTGCCCGTGCTGCTGCCTGGTTGGCTCTGATCAGGCCAGCTTTGATTCCCCATCTTCTGAGTCCTAAACTCTCAGTTCCAAGGAAAGTAAATTATGAAAGGGCTATTAACCCCCTCCCCCCCATCCTGAAGCCTCTCTGGAGGAGGGGTAGGTACACCCTTAGGGGAGGATTAGCAGAAGGATGGTTCACATATCCTCTGTCAGGGATTGCTTTTTCTTTTTTTACCCTGTACTCATTGGGTAAAAGCCTTCCCTTGTAGGAAAGGAGATCATCTATACTATAATATATTTAACATGTATAATACTGCCTGCCATCTGGGGGAAGGGGTGGAGGGAAGGAAAGGAAAATTTGGAGTAGAAGTCAATGCAAGGAATAATGTTGTAAAAAATTACCCATGCATATGTACTATCAAAAGAAAGTTATGATTATAAAATTAATTAAAAAAAGAAAAGAGATCTTACCCACTTAAGACTAATTATCTCCACTCTGTCATCCTCTCTAAACATTATGGTGCTTGCTTCCTAGACTACCTCAGCACTCTTTTCACTGTGTATAGGGCCACAATGCTCCACTCATTGCCCCATCTCCTTTGAAAAAACAAAAGTAGGACTTTGGAGAAAATGTTCTTTGCTATTTATACTAGGAAAATTTGTCTGAATCCGAGACATTCCTGAGAGCCTCATGTTTCCTCCCCACCCATTCTTCATCTGGGTGGGGACACTGATTACTGTCCTTGTAAGCCCATATTAACTCCATTTTTTTCTCATATTCAGGACCCTTGCATTGTTAATCTACTTGTGGGTTGTTTCTTCCAGACTGCAGGTCCTGAAATTCCAAGTACTTGGTTAACCTGAAATCACCTGATTCGGACCCTCAGCACCTGCTTTTGCTGACATGATGTCCAAATCACGTGTCTCTTCTCAGTTCGGATCCCACTAGGCAGGGCCAGCTCTATGCCTCTTGTCATCCTGAAGTAGCTCCTCAAGGTGAGACCATTGTCCCTTTTGCCCAAATGACTCAGTCTGTCCTGCTTGAGGTGGGATAATGGCCCTGAGGCCTCCAGGTCTGGACAGTGATGGAGTTCTGTGAATGACATGGGCTGCCAGATGCCAATTGTGGGTCAGTGATGATGGGTTTCCAAAAAGGGTGAGGGGGAGAGGAGGGGTGGAGGAATCTGACTCCTGCTCCTTGCCTTCAGCAGCTTTATCCTCCCACCCACTTGTTCATGCTTGTAAGCACTGGAGTGGGCCAAGATCTCTTAATAAAGTGGTTCCTGAAAACTCCTGCTGATTGGCAGTGGTTGCTTCTGAAGGGGAGAGGACAATGACATGGATCCTGAGGAGGGGGACCAGCCTGGAGGTAACAAGGATGTGCTAGTGGAAGAAATGCATGAGAAAGCTTAAAAGGTCTGAAATAAAGAAGGATTAAATGGCTAGGAGGAGGGAAAAGAGGAGGAGATTCTCAGAGGTTATAAAACTAGGGCTAAGGTTCAGGGAATCAAGTGATCTCTAGTCTTAGAGGACTGTGGGGCCCAGAAAGTCAGGCTCTAGGCCTCAGTTTCTGGGAGTCACATGATCCCTATTCTCAGAGGAATATAGGGCAGAAGAGGGCAGAAGAGTGCAGACTCCAGGTCTAAGCTTCAGCAAGTCAAAGGACCTGGACAGCATTGTGGATCATGGGTCAATGGTTACTTCCTTTTCAATCCATCTAATGAACCTGAGTCTTTTGCTAGTTCATCCAACCCCTTTTTCCAGACTGGGGTCACAGTCCATGAGAATCCATGCTCTCTGGTTGTATCTGGAGATGCCTCTGAGTAGCCAATTGGAGTCTGGGGTCCAGTACCCTGTCCCATATAGATTGCTGTTTTCCTCCTTTGTTGTGGTTTTTTCCTTGTGGTCTGGTTTTTTCTTTTTTCTCCTGCATAACATGAGAAATATGGTTATTAGCGCTTAAAAATGGCAATAATGCTTATTAGATTGCTTGCTGTCTTGGGGAGGGTGGGGTTATGGGAGAGAACAAGAAAGATTGGGAACACAAAGTTTGACAAAAATGAATGCTGAAAACTCTTTACATCTATTTGGAAAAATACTATTAAAAGAGATTTCAAAATATAATGAATTTTTAAAAATAAAAATTTAAATACTATCCAATGTAAGCTCTCTCACTTTATCTCTTCTCCCCTCCTCTTTATTTTCCTCCCTCCCCTTTTATCTCAGTCTTTCTCTGTCTCCCCTCCCTCCCTCAGTTAAATCTCACTCCATGCTGCCTTGTCTTTTTTTCTCCTTTCTCCATGACCTCTCAACAGCCTGCCCTCTCAGAATCAGCCTTTGGTAGATATGTTTCTTTCCCTTCTTTTCCGGCAGCATCTGATGTGTCTTGTTCAATTCCAATTGTAGCTCTAGTGTATTGGAATTATTTCTTTTCTTGTTTGATCCTTGCAAAGTTTTCTCTTTGATCTGGGGGTTTCAAAATTTAGTACTAATATTTCTATGTGTTTTCCACAAAGGATTTCATTGAACTGGTATTAGATTTTAATTTTTTTTTTATTTCCACTTTTTTTTTAGGTTCTTACTAAGGGCTAATGAGATAATGAGATATTAGGTTCTTACTAAGTGCTAATGAGATAAGAAGATATTAGGTTCTTACTAAGTGCTAAGTCGGTACTTGACAGTTTTCTAGTTTTGGTCTTTCCTGGTAGTTTGACTTGTGAATTCCTGGTGAAGAGCTTGTGGGCTTGGGAGGAGCAAGCTCATAAGTTGAAGTGGTTCTTCCCAGAAGCCCTTGCATTATCCCTCACCCATTCTCTGGGAGGATAAGGAGGGCAGCACTCCAGAGATAGAGTCTCTGCTTTAGACCAGGCTTGATGCGGCTCTCTGAAGGGAAGTCACTTCTCTGGACAAGAGTTATCGGCAACTGTCTGGAGACAATGGTTCTCTACAGGAAGAAGAATCTGTCTGAGAGATTTGAGTTGACACAGCAGATCTCCTCCCAGAGAGCGATCAGCTGCTTCTGGAGACAACAGCACGTTACACTTTTTCCCCTCATGTTTTATCACCATCTAAATTGATCGCCATATTCTATTGATCTAGCCGTGTTCAGTGATCTCCTGGTTCTGCTCATTTCACTTAGCATCAGTTCATGTAAGTGTCCCCAGACCTCTCAAAAATCATCCTGCCGATCATTTCTTATAGAAGAACTATATTCCATAACATTCATATGTCATAACTTATTCAGCCATTCTCTCAGTTTCCAGTTTCTTGACACCACTAAAAGGGCTGATAAAACCATTTTTGCACATGTGGGTCCCTTTCCCTCCTTTTAAGATGTCCTTGGGATATAATCCCAATAGAAACACTGCTGGGTCAAAATGCATACACCATTTGAAAAGCCTTTGGGCATAGTTCTAAATTGCTCTCCAGAATGGTTGGATCCGTTCACAGTTCCACCAACAATGTATTAAGTGTCCCAGTCTTCCCACATCCCCTCCAGCATTGGCTGCTAAGATGACAAGAAAGGTCATCTTGGCCTGTCATCTTAGCCAATCTGAGAAGTATGTAGTGCTACCTCAGAGTTGTCTTAATTTGCATTTCTCTGATGAGTAGTGATTTAGAGCACCTTTTCATGACTAGAAAAGGTTTTAATTTCTTCATCTGAAAATAGTTTATTCATATCCTTTGACCGTTTATCAATTGGAGGATGGTTTGAATTCTTATAAATTTGAGTCCATTTTCTATATGTTTTAGAAATGAGGGCTTCATCAGAACCCTTGAATGTAAAAATGTTTTCCCAGTTTATTGTTTCCCTTCAATCTTGACTGCATTAGTTTTGTTTGTACAAAATCTTTTTAACTTAATATAATCAAAATTATCTATTTTCTGTACAATAATTAATTCCAGCACTTCTTTGATCAAAATTTCTTCCTTCTTCACAGATCTAAGAGGTAAACTTTCCTATATTCCTCCAGTTTGCTTATAACTTCATCCTATCATGAACTCATTTCTTTTTTAATAATTTTATAATTATAACATTTTTTGATAGTACATATGCATAGGTAATTTTTTTTTACAACATTATCTCCTTGTACTTCCTTCTGTTCTGAATTTTTCCCCTCCTTCCCTCTACTCCCTCCCCTAGATGGCAGGCTTTCCCATACATATTAAATATGTTATAGTATATCCTAGATACAATATATATGTGCAGAACCGAATTTTGTTGTCGTTGTTGCAAAGGAAGAATTGGATTTGGAAGCTGATTGGGTGTAGCTGATTCTGTCCATCACTGATCAATTGGAACTGGATTAGCTCTTCTCTATATTGAAGATATCCACTTCCATCAGAATACATCCTCATACAGTATTGTTGTTGAAGTGTATAATGATCTTCTAGTTCTGCTCGTTTCACTCAGCATCAGATCATGTAAGTCTCTCCAAGCCTCTCTGTATTCATCCTGTTGGTCATTTCTTACAGAACACTAATATTCCATAACATTCATATACCATAATTCACCCAACCATTTTCCAATTGATGGGCATCTGTTCCTTTTACCCCCGGCCCCTCCAACATTCATTGTTATTTGTTCCTGTCATCTTAGCCAATCTGACAGGTATGTAGTGGTATCTCAGAGTTGTCTTAATTTCATTTCTCTGATCAATAGTGATTTGGAACACTCTTTCATATGAGTGGAAATAGTTTCAATTTCATCATCTGAAAGTTGTCTGTTCATATCCTTTGACCATTTATCAATTGGAGAATGGCTTGATTTCTTATAAATTAGTGTCGATTCTCTGTATATTTTGGAGATGAGGCTTTTATTAGGACCTTTAACTGTAAAAATGTTTTCCCAATTTGTTACTTCCCTTCTAATCTTGTTTGCATTAGTTTCATTTGTGCAGAAACTTTTTAATTTGGTGTAATCAAAATTTTCTATTTTGTGATCAATAATGATCTCTAGTTCTCCTTTGGTCACAAATTCCTTTCTCCTTTACAAGTCAGAGAGGTAAACCATCCTATGTTCCTCTAATTTATTCATGATCTCGTTCTTTATGCCTAAATCATGGACCCATTTTGATCTTATCTTAGTATGTGGTGTTAAATGTGGGCCCATGCCTAGTTTCTGCCATATTAATTTCCAGTTTTCCCAGCAGTTTTTGTCAAATAATAAATTCTTATCCCAAAAGTTGGGATCTTTGGGTTTGTCAAACACTAGATTGCTATTTTTATTCATTATCTTGCCCTATGAACCTAAGCTATTCCACTGATCAACTAGTCTACTTCTTAGCCAATACCAAATAGTTTTGGTGACTGCTGCTTTATAATATAGTTCCAGATCAGGTCCAGATCAGGTACAGCTAGGCCACCTTCATTTGATTTCATTACTACCTTGAAATTCTCGACCTTTTGTTCTTCCACATGAATTTTTTTTCTAGGTAATTAAAATAGTTTCTTGGGAGTCTGATTAGTATAGCACTAAATAAATAGATTAGTTTAGAGAGTATTGTCATCTTCATTATATTTATTCAGCCTATCTAAGAGCACTTAATGTCTTTTCAATTATTTAAATGTGACTTTATTTTTGTGGCATGTGTTTTGTAATTTTGCTCATGTAATTCCTGATTTTCCTTTGGTAGATATATTCCCAAATATTTTATACAATCGACCATCATTTTGAATGGAATTTCTCTTTGTATCTCTTCCTGTTGGATTTTGTTGGTGATGTATAAAAATGCTGAAGATTTATGTGGATTTATTTTGTATCCTGCAACTTTGCTCATTTTGTGAATTATTTCTAATAGCTTTTTAGCAGAGTATTTGGGGTTCTCTAAGTATACCATTATATCATCTGCAAAGAGTGATAGTTTGATTTCCTCATTACCTACTCTAATTCCTTTAATCTCTTTCTCATTGCTGAGGCTAGAGTTTCTAGTACAATATTGAATAGTAATGGTGATAGTGGGCAACCTTGTTTCACTCCTGATCTTCCAGGGAAAAGTTCCAATTTATCATCATTACATATGATGTTTACTGACGGTTTTAAATATATGCTCATTATTTTAAGGAATAGTCCATTTGTTCCTATACACTCAAGTGTTATTAGTAGGAATGGATGTTGGATTTTATCAAATGCTTTTTCTGCATCTATTGAGATGATCATATAGTTTTTGTTAATTTGGTTATTTATATAGTCTATTATGCTAATAGTTTTCCTAATATTGAACCGGCCCTGCATTCCTGGTATAAATTCCACTTGGTCATAGTATATTATCCTGGGGATGATTTTCTGAAGTCTTTTTGCTAATATTTTATTTAAGATTTTAGCATCAATATTCATTAGGGAGATTGGTCTATAGTTTTCTTTCTCAGTTTTCGATCTACCTGGTTTAGGTATCAGTACCATGTCTGAGTCATAAAAGGAATTTGGTAGGACTCCTTCAATCCCTATTTTTTCAAATAGTTTATATAGCATTGGAGTTAATTGTTCTTTAAATGTTTAGTAGAATTCACATGTAAATCCATCTGGTCCTGGGGATTTTTTCTTAGGGAGTTGGTTAATAGCTTGTTCTGTTTCTTTTTCTGAAATGGGACTATTTAGACTATTTACTTCTTCCTCTGTTAAACTGGGCAAGCTATATTTTTGAACATATTCTTCCATTTCATTTATCGAATTTATTGGCATAAAGTTGGGCAAAGTAGCTCCTAACTATTGTTCTAATTTCCTCTTCATTAGTGGTGAATTCTCCCTTTTCATTTTTAAGACTAACAGTTTGCTTTTCCTCTTTCCTTTTTTTAATCAGATTTACTAAGGGTTTGTCTATTTTGTTGGCTTTTTCATAGAACCAACTCTTAGTTTTATTAATTAATTCAATAGTTCTTTTTTTTACTTTCAATTTTATTAATCTCACCTTTTATTTTTAGAATTTCAAGTTTCATGTTTGTCTGGGGGTTTTTAATTTGTTTCTTTTCTAGCATTTTTAGTTGTAAGCCCAATTTGCTGACCCTCTCTTTCTCTATTTTATGCAAGTAGGCCTCTAGAGATATAAAACTTCCCCTTATTATTGCTTTGGCTGTATCCCACACATTTTGGTATGATGTCTCATTATTTTTTCTTGGGTGAAGTTATTATGTCTGATTTGCTGTTACACCCAATCAATCTTTAGTATGAGATTATTTAGTTTCCAATTTATTTTTTTGTCTATTTTCCCCTGGCTTTTTATTGAATGTAATTTTTATTGCTTTGTGGTCTGAAAAGGATGCATTTACTATTTCTGCCTTACTGCATCTGATTTTGAGGTTTTTATGTCCTAGTATATATGATCAATTTTTGTATAGGTTCCATGAACTGCTGAGAAGAAAGTGTACTCCTTTCTGTCTCCATTTAGCTTTCGCCAAAGATCTAACATATCAAACTTTACTAGTATTCTGTTTACCTCTTTGACTTCTTTCTTATTTATTTTCTGGTTTGAGTTGTCTAATTCTGAGAGTGCAAGGTTGAGATCTCCCACTATTATAGTTTTGCTGCCTATTTCTTCTTGCAGCTCTCTTAATTTCTCTTTTAAGAATTTAGATGCTGCACCACTTGATGCGTATATCTTTAATGTTGATATTGCTTCATTATCTGTGCTACACTTTAGCAAGATATAATGAATGCCCTTTCTTGTGTCTTTTAATTAGATCAATTTTTGTTTTTGCTTGATCTGAGATGAGAATGGCTAACCCTGCTTTTTTGGCTTCACCTGAAGCATAGTAGATTCTGCTCCACCCTTTTACCTTTATTCTGAATGTATCACCCTGTTTCAGGTGTGTTTCCTGTAAACAACATATAGTAGGATTCTGGCTTTTAATCCAGTCTGCTAACTGCTTCCTCTTTATGGGGGAGTTTACCCCGTTCACATTTATGGTTAAAATGACTAATTCTATATTGCTTGCCATCCTGTTAACCCCTGCTTATGCTTTTCTCCTTTCTTTCCCTCTTACTCCCCTCCCCAGTATTAAATTTGTGAGACCACTTGCTTTTCACAGCCCTCCCTTTTTAGTATCCCTCCCCTACCTTAAAGTTCCTCCCCCTATTTTACCCCCTTTCCTCACAATTTCTGTATTCCCTTCCCCTTAGCTTATTCCTTCCCTCTAACTTTTCAATGAAGTGGAAGAAGTTTCAATATGAATTGAATATGTCTATTGATACACACTATGTTCATCCCCCTCCTTTCTTTCTCTCAGATATAATAGGTTACCTTTGCCTCTTCATGAGACACCACTTTACCCTTTTTTATGATATAATTTCCTTTCCACCTCTAGTTTCTAGGACAAATTATACATGTGTTCTTTACATATCTTTATGGCAGAAGTATAGTTCTCAAGATTTCTTTTTGCCTTTTTAGAAATCTCTTGAGTTCTGTATTTGAAGATCAAACTTTTTGTGTAGCTCTGGTTTTTTCATCAAGAATAGATGGAATTCATTTATTTTGTTAAATGTCCATCTTCTTCCCTGGAAAATGATGCTCTTTTTGCTGGGTAAGTTATTCTTGGCTACATACCAAGTTCCTTAGCCTTTTAGAATATCATATGCCAGGCCCTTTGTTCCTTTAATGTGGACGCTGCTAGATCCTGGGTTATCCTTATTGTGGCTCCTCCATATCTGAATTGATTTTTTCTAGCAGCTTCCAATATTTTTTCCTTTGTCTGATGGTTCTTGAACTTGGCCACTATATTTCTTGGCGTTTTGATTTTAGGGTCCCTTTCCATAGGTGATCGATGAATTTTTTCAATGTCTATTTTACCCTCTGTTTCTAAAACATCTGGGCAGTTCTCTTTGATAATTTCCTGGAAAATAGTGTCCAGGCTCTTTTTTTCCTCATATTTTTCAGGGAGTCTGATTATTCTCAAACTGTCTCTCCTGGATCTGTTTTCCAGGTCTGTTGTCTTCCCAATAAGGTACTTGACATTCAATTGTTTCATTTTTCTGGTTTTGCTTGACTACTTCTTGGTTTCTCCTTGAGTCATTCAATTCTACTTGTTCAATTCTAATTTTCAGTGATGTATTTTCTTCACTCACTTTTTTAATATCTTTTTGTAATTGTCCAATTGAGTTTTTAAGTGAGTTTTTTTCTTCTATGGAGTTTTTTTCCATTTCATCAATTTTATTTTTTAAAGAGCTGTTTTCTTTTTCCAACTCACTAATTTTATTTCTCAGTGGTTTGATCTCTTTATCCACTCTGGATGACTTTTCCAGACTCTCTTGCTAAGCTTCCCTTTCCTTTTCCCATTTCTCTTCCAGCTCTCTTGTGAGAGCCTTTTTGATTTCCTCTATGGGATTCTTTTGTATTGAGGAGCAGATCATATCCCCCTTAGGGGATTCCTCTGGAGACAGTCTGTTTTAAGTCTCCTCAGGGTTTGAAGTCTGCTCTCTATCCATACAGAAGCTGTTAATGATTAGAGCCCTTTTAAATTTTTTTGTTCATTTTGTCAGAGCAGAATAGAAGAAAACAAATTGACAAGAGAAACAATGGGTCTGTTTCTGGAGGGGATGGGGCTGGATGGTGTTACCGGGCTTTCTCTACAGACTGTGGGAGACAGCAGCAAGGCACTAACAGGACAGTAATGGCTGCGCTGCATCTGCGCTCTGAGACTCTAAGAATGCGCTGAGTCACTCTGGGAGGGGGTGAGGGTGGCCAGGTCCTGAGAGAAGCTAGCTTTCCCAGATTTTATTCTTTACCTCCTGTGTTTACACCTTTTCTGCTGCTCTTGGCTTGTTGCCAAGATGGAATGTCCACACTACGTTCTGCAGAAATGGCAAAGATCTCCCCCCTCCCCCCTCTGGTCTGAACAGTGTGAGCTGCTTGCCCTCAACCTGCGCCCAGTCTGTTCATCCTCTCCCCTGAACAAACACAGACCTTTTCTGGCGAATTTCAAGGATGTCTTCTGTTGGTAATTATTTGTGGGGTTTTTTTCCAGTCAAGCATTAATTCTTAGGCTTGTCATGAAGTAAATTATGAGAGAAAATGTGGAGCTCAAACAGCTGTGTGCCTCCTCTCCTCCATCTTGGCCAGAAGTCTATCATCAACTCATTTTGACCTTATGTTGGTAGATGGTATTAGGTGTGGGTCAATGTCTAGGTTTTGCCATACTAATTTCCTATTTTCCCAGAAGTTGTCAGATTTTTTATCCCAAAAGCTAGTGTTGTTGGCTTTGTTAACTAGATTACGATAATCATTGACTACTTTGTCCTGTGAACTTAACCTCTTCCACTGATTAACTATTCTCTTTCTTAGTCAGTTCCAAATGGTTGTAATGAATATGTCTTTATAATATAACTTTAGGTATCCACAGGTAGGCCACCTTCATGTGATTTTTCATTAATTACTTTGTAATTCTTGATTTTGTTCTTCCAGATGAACTTTGTTATTATTTTTTCTCAATCTGTAAAATAATTTCTTGGGAGTTTGATTGGTGTGGCACTAAATAAGTAAATTGATTTAGGTAGTACTGTCAAATTTCTTTATATTTGCTAACATTTTTCATACAATATCAAATAGTAGTGGTGACAGTGGGCAACCTTGTTTTACCCCTGCTCTTATTGGGAATATTCTAGGTTGTCCCCATTACATATACTTGCTGATGATTTGAAATAAATGCTACTGATCATTTTAAGGAACACTCCATTTATTCCTGTATTCTCTAGTGGTTTTCATAAGAATGGTTTTTGGATGTTATCAAATGCTTCTCATGTATCTATTGAAATAATCTTTTAATTTTTGTTACTTGGTTACTGACAGAATCAAGTATGCTAATAGTTTTCCTAATATATAACCAGCCCTGCATTCCTAGTATAAATATATATCTGCTAAGATTTTTCCATCAATATTCATAGGGAAATTGGTCTATAATTTTCTTTCTCTTATAACTTTCTCTGTTTTGTTTCTCTGTTTTAGTTTCTCTGTTTGTTCCAGAGCATTCTCCTAGGACCATTTGTGCATTATCCTTGGGGACACACTTTGGGATACTGCTGGACACAGGGATAAAGTCAGGGTGCACTTTAGATGTTATCTTCTGAATAGCACTGGCTTTAAATGGGTGACTGGGGTTGGCTTTTTCCCTTCCAGAGCTTTCTCCCAGGAACATTCGTGCAGCATCTTTGGGGACACACTTTGAGATACTGCTGGACATAGGGATAAAGTCAGGGTGCACTTTAGATGTTATCTTCTGAATAGCACAGGCTTTGACAGGCTGAGTGGGGTTGACTTTTTCCATTCCAGAGCATTCTTTGAGGACCATTTGTGCAGCATCCTTGGGGACACACTTTGGGATACTGCAAGTCAGGGTGCATGTTAGCCTGTATCTATTGAATAGCAATGGTTTTGACTGGGTGACTGGGGTTGGCTTTTTCCGTTCTAGAGCATTCTCTGAGTATCATTTGTGGAGCATTTTTGGGGACACACTTTGGGATAGGGGTAAAGTCAGGGTGCACTTTAGCCTTTTATCTATTGAATAGCAATGGTTTTGACTGGGCAGGTGGGGTTGACTTTTTGCGTTCTAGAACATTCTCTGAGAAATATTTGTGCAGCAACTTTGGGGAAACACTTTGGGACAAAGTTATCTTCTGAATAGCACTGGCTTTTACTTAGTGAGTGGTGTGGGCTTTTTCCATTCCAGAGCATTCTCCGAGGACCATTTATGCAGCATCTTTAGGGACACACTTTGGGATACTGCTGGACACAGGGGTAAAGTCAGTGTGTACTTTAGCCTTTATCTATTGAATAGTAATGGTTTTGACTAGGTAGGTGGGCTTGGCTTTTTCCATTCCAGAGTAATGTTTGGGGACACAGTCAGGGATACTGCTGGACACAGAGGTAAATCAGGGTGCACTTTAGAAGTTATCTTCTGAATACCACTGGCTTTGACTGGGTGAGTTGGTTTGTCTTTTTCCATTCCTGAGCATTCTCCGAGGACCATTTGTGAAGCATACTTTGGGATACTGCTGGACACAGAGGTAAAGTCAGGGTGCACTTTAGCCTGTATCTTCTGAATAGCAATGGTTTTGACTGGGTGAGTTGGGTTGGTTTTTTCTGTTTCAGAGCATACTCCGAGCTCCATTTGTGCCGCATCTTTTTTGGGACACTGCTGGACATAGGGGTAAAGTTAGACGTTATCTTCTGAATAGTAATGGTTTTGACTGGGCAGGTAGGGTTGTTTTTTTCTGGTCCAGAGCATTCTTCTTGGGGCCTTGTGGTGGAGGCGGGATTGGGGACAGCCTTGGGTCAAGTTTCAGATTCAGTAGTTAAAGTAGGATGGACCTTGTTGGTCCTGTTTGGAGGAGCTCTGTGTGTTGTGTCAGAACAGGGTGTGGTGTCTTTCTGGTGATACTGGGCAGAAAGAGGGGGTGGATTAATCAGTATTAGAAGAATAGCTAGGGCCCTAGGAAGAATATCACAACCTATACATCTCATCCACCATGGGGCTCCAGTCTTCCTCTCCTGCCTTGCTGAGCTCACAGGAATATTGTGCCCCTGGCTCCTGAGGTCGGAGTTTTGCTCAATGTTGTCGAAATTTAAGTGGGTAACACAGTGACAGGGACCTTGGAGTCTCATTGCTTTTGCCTGTTGCTCCTGGACCAAGTCTGTAAATGAAGAAGGGACCATATGAGAAAAGGCAAAAGAATCAGGAATTGTGGGTAGCAAAGATAGCAGCAGCTCTGGGATTATGATTTACCAAGGAGTGATTCCTCAACTTTTCTGGGCAACTGGCCCCTTGTCAATGTGCTCTTGCCTATTCTCTCCCTCATCAGAAACTTGGAGGAACCCCAAGAGACAACTTCATGACTTCCAATTTCTTCTGGTAAACCACTTATTTGTACAGAGTGGTTTGTATGGAGTCACCCCCTTAGACTAGAAAGTCCTTCAGGCCAGGGCCCAGCTTGGACAATTCTTGTATCCCCCCCCCCCCCACTACTTACTATGGAGCTTGACCCACTGTAGATAATGTGTGTGGCCTCCTCCTTTCTCTCCCCTAAACTCTTTGTACTCTGGTTTCTCACATTCTCATTCGATTAAGTTTTACTAAGTGAAATGCAAAATTACTATAACCTCCAAAGTACAACAGTGAATGGTCCCTTTTTAAATATAATTTCAATTAATTTAATATTGAAGACAAGTTGCATTCATAAATTTTTTTTTAAGATTTTTTAAAGATGTTTTTTAGGTTCTTTCCCTGATTCCCACCCACAATTAAGAAACCGCCTATGAAATTTTCCAAAACATTCCCATACATTTGTGAAAAAACATAGATCTCTCACCCTAATGAAAATAAAACCCTGAAGAGAAATGACAAAAAGAAAAATGAGAATGCTTCAATCCAAATTCAGACATAATCATTCCTTCTCTGTGAATGCATAAGGTTTTTTTTTTTTTTTTTATCATAAGTCCTTTATAGTAATTGTAGAAGATTTTGTTAGTGAGAACAATTAAAATCATTTACACCTGGTCCCCCACCCCCGAATTTTGCTATCATTTCATATTCAGCATATTTCACTTTGTTCATTGAGTACTTATCAGATTTTTTCCTGCATGGGAACATTCAACTTATAATTTTCCAGAAAACAATGATATTCCAACAGATAAACACTTCAAAAATTGCTTTGACAAATGCTATTGCTAAATTTATTTCCCCTCATTTATTATATCTCTCACTCTCTCTTCAAACATGTTTTGCTATTGACCTCTGTCACCTGTATCCCATATTCCATTGCCCTCCCATTTTCCTGCAGGCTAAGATAGATTTCTATACACTTATTGAGTATTTATGATGTCTCTTATTTGAGCCAATTCTGATGTAAGTAATGTTCTCTCACTCAACCTCTTCTCTCTCCAATGAAAAAGCTTTTCTTGCTTCTTTTTCTCATGGCAGATAATTTACAGCACTCCACTTTTTCCTTTCCCTTTTCTCAGTACATTCCTTTTTCACTCCTTGTCATCATTTTCCTGTCTCCTTATCATCATTTTTTAAAAAGATATTATTCCTTGATATTTCACACAAATTCTTTATCCCTTTTATCCCCTATCATATGATTACCTCAATAAATGCAGAGAAAGCATCTGATAAAATCCAACACTCACTGCTATTAAAAACACTAGAGTATATGAATAAATGGAGTTTTCATTAAAATGATCAGTAACATATATTTAAAACCATCGGCAAGCATCATATGTAATGGGGATGAACTAGAACCATTCCCAATAAGATCAGGAGTGAAACAAGGCTGCCCACTATCAACATTACTATTCAATATTATATTAGAAATGTTAGCTTTGGCAATAAGAAAAGAAAAAGTGATTAAAGGAATTAGAGTAGGTCATGAGGAAACCAAATTATCACTCTTTGCAGATATGAGATGGTATACCTGGAGAACCCAATCAACTATAAAATCACTAGAAACAATTCACAACTTTAGCAAAGTTGAGGGATACAAAATAAATCCACATAAATCATCAGCATTTTTATACATCACTAACAAGATCTAACTGACAATAGTATAACATATCTGGGAATCTACCTGTCAAGGGAATGCTAGGAACTATATGAGAAAAACTACAAAACACTTTTGACACAAAGTCAGATGTAAAAAATTGGAAAAATATCAAGTGCTCTTGGATAGATCGAGGAAATATAATAAAGATGACAATTTTTTGTCTATTTTCAGTGCTATACCTAAGTCAAACTCCCAAAAAACTATTTTACTGACCTAGAAAAAAAAATAACAAAATTCATCTGGAGGAACAAAAGGTAAAGAATTTCTTGAGCATTAATGAAAAAAAAAAATCAAATGAAGTCTGCTTAGCTGTACCTGACTGCTGCTTTATAATATAGTTTTCTGTCACCAAAACCATTTGGTATGGGCTAAGAAATAGACTAGTTGATCAGTGGAAAAGGTTAGGTTCACAGGACAAAATAAGTCAAGGGCATAGTAATCAGGTATTTGACAAACCTAAAGACCCCAGCTTTTGGGATAAAACTTCACCATTTGACAAAAACTTCTGTGAATATTGAAAACTAGTTTGGTAGGAATTGGCACTGACCCAAACTTAACACCGAATACCTTGATAAGGTCAAAATGGGTTCATGACCTAGACATAAAGAATGATATTATAAACAAAAGAAGAATGTAGGATAGTTTACAACTAAAATCTTAAGAAGAGGAAGGAATTTGTGACCAAAGAAGAACTAGAAATCATTATTGATCATAAAATAGATAATTTTGATTATCTTCAAACAAAACTAATGCAGACAAGATCAGAAGGGAAGCAATAAACTGGGAAAATATTTTTACATTCAAAGGTTCTGATAAAGGATTCATTTCTAAAATACATAGAGAATTGACTCAAATTTTTAAGAAATCAAGCCATTCTCCAATTGATAAATGATCAAAGCTTATGAACAGACACTTTTCAGATGAAGAAATTGAAACTGTTTCTAGTCATATGAAAAGGTGTTCCAAATTACTATTGATCAGAGAAATGCAAATTAAGACAACTCTGAGATACCACTACACACTTGTCAGACTGGGTAAGATGATGGGAAAAAGATAATAACGAATGTTGGAGGAGATGCTGGAAAACTGGAACATTGATGCATTGTTGGTGGAATTGTGAATACATCCAGCCATTCTAGAGAGTAATTTGGAATGATGCACAAAAAGTTATTAAACTGTGCATACCCTTTGACCCAGCAGTGTTCCTACTGGCCTTATATCCCAAAGAGATCTTAGAGGGAAAGGAACTTGTATGTGTAAGAATGTTTGTGGCAGCCCTCTTTGTAGTGGAAATAACTGAAAACTGAGTGGGTGTCCATCAATTGGAGAATGGCTGAATAAGTTATGGTACATGAATGTTATAAAATATTATTGTTCTGTAAGAAACGACCTACAGGATGATTTCAGAAAGTCCTGGAGAGATTTGCATGAACTGATGCTGAGTGAAATGAGCAGAACCAGGAGATCATTATACATAGCAAAAACAAGAGTATATGATGATCAATTCTGATGGACTTGGCTCTCCTCAACAATGAGATGATTCAAACCAATTCCAATTGTTCAGTAATGAAGAAAGCCATCTACACTGAATGTGGAGCACAACATAACTTCTTCACTGTTTCTGTTGCTGTTTAAGATAACTATATATATATATATATATATATATATGTATATATATATATATATATGTGTGTGTGTGTGTGTGTGTGTGTGTGTGTATATATATATATATATATATATTTCAATTTAACACATATTTTAACATATTTAACATGTATTGGAATACCTGACATCTAGGGGAGTGGGTGGGGGAAGGAGAAAATATGGAAAAGAAAATTTTGCAAGGGTCAATGCTGAAAAATTACCCATTCATGTTTTGTAAATAAAAAGCCTTAATTAAAAAAAAAAAATGTGGAAAGCTTCCTTCCTACTCTAAAGGTCTTGGGAATTCAGAGTAGGAGAGGGCTTTTATCACTTTAGTCCATCCTGTGGTCTCACCTTACTGGAAGGATCCCCAAGGAGCCTGAATAATTTGCCTATGACCATGACAAGTAAGTGAATTAGATTTAAGGACAAGGATCTGGGCAAGGTCACTGGCTTCACTTTCTCCTCTGAAACCATCTGAATCTAGTGGCCATCTATAGATAGGAATGATTGAATATGGGTCTGCAGACCAGGTTTCTATCAGATCTTTTTACATTTACATTTGATACAATTTGATACATTTACATTGATAGGACAATCTTGACCCCCTCCACAAACACACATTTAATCTAATCAGGAGATCAATCCTCTAGGTAATTCCTTAAGTATAAAAGATGTTCTCTTTCTGCTTGTAAATTGCAAGTTGAATGGCATTTAGTCTGAAACTTTCCCTAACTTTGCCCATCTTATGGCAACATAATAAAGTGTTTTGCCCCTTGATATGGACAAAAAATGTCATTAACATTAGATGAAAACTCCTACCCTCTTTTCCCCCTCCCATTTTTCTTCCTTCCTTTTTCCCTTCCTTCCCTCTTTCTATCCTATCTTCCTCCCTTCCTCATTTCTTTTTTCCCTCCTTCCTTCCTTCCTTCCTTCCATCCTTCCTAATGGGATCAGGTAAAGATTTCTCAGAGGTTGTAAGACCCTAGGTCTAAGTTTTGGAAAGTTATGTGACCTACAGGAAGTAGCATTGTTAGCCACTGGTCAAGGGTTACTTCCCATGAACAGATGTCTTTTGCTCAATCTATTCCTTGTTTCTAGCCTAGGGCCCCATGTCATGCTGGGCTGCTCAGGTGGTGTGCTTGGACCTGCCTGACAAAGACAGAACAAAATGCTTTCTGTCTGTATATGGAGATGCCTCAGAGTAGCCAACTTGGGTAAGGTGTGTGTGTGGGGGTCTAGCATCCTGTCCCATACAGTTCATGGGAGCTTGCCCGGGATCTGTGACTTCCCAGAGAGATGGCTGGGATTCTGCTGCCAGGCAGAAGCCAGGGTGGATTTTCGCAAACTGTCCTTGAGATTGGACTCTCTGCCTCCCTCCCTGTGAGGTAAGGACCTGACACAGAAACACTGAGATAGAAGGGAGCAGAAGTCTCTAAAGAATTAGCCTGAGGGCCAGGACAGTCAGGTCTCTTGTGCACACATAATTGAGAGCACTGCCTGTGTCCTTGGGCAGTCCTTAGGCTGAAGGGGACCCTGGGATGGTCAAATCTTGATGACCCAAGAGAAGGCAGTGCCTAGTAAGCTAGAAGAAAGTCCTGATAAACCACACAGGGCAGGGGTGCTTTGCATGTCTGCTGGATGAGGACCACCCCTCCAGGCTTAGAGATCCAAGTCAAGAAGTTGGCTCTGTGAATTACAGGATTGCAATACATGAGATTAGAGCTGCTCTTGCCAGAAGGGAAATAGGAATAAGTATTCCAAATCCAAATCTTCTGAGTAAAAATCTAAAATACCACCAGAGAGTGCACTTGAGGAGATATTACTATTTTGTGTGAAGAAGGAATGGTCGTCTTCCATGCAATTTTTGTTTTTCTTTCTGCCTTTTTGCAAAATTTCTATTTCATGTCTGTTCTGTGAGCTAGATTTTGTTAACTGAAAAGGTTTAAATTGCAGCCAGCAAGAACAACTTGTTTGCTTCCCATCTTAATTCATTTATTTTTTTTCTTTAACTTTTTTTCTGTGAACCTGGCTTTGCCCTTGCAGGGAGCTAGAGAAACAAAGTGAATTAATTTTTAAAAGCAATAATTAGGAGTTTGACTATTGGTCATTTCAAGATTGCAAAAGTGCTTAGCATGAAACAAATGCTATAAGAGTATTATTCACTTCTTTAGTGGATTTAATTGCTTCATATTGGATAAATTTTTATGGGTTTGTAGATGTGATTAATATACAATATCAATGTTGAAATGAAGAATGATTTATCTGTGTAAAGTAACCCTGGAAGCAAATTCAACTAAATCAGGACAAACCTACTCTGGCAATCTTCCAGATTATCTTCAGCCAGTAATCTGTTGTACTCCCAATATTCTTGGATTTTGCTAGTCAAGCACTATTTCTGAGGCTGAATTGGATAATTAGTAGTGAGGGTAGAAGAAGAGCTTAATCTGTGTGTTTCTAAATAAACCCTTGGGTTCTTTATATTTGAGGCAAACTCAGGATGCAGAAAATGTGTAAGTCAAAGAAATTATTGGAGTTGGGGGAGGGAGAGCAGACCTTTTTGAAAGAGAACTTTGCTCAGTTTTTTAAGAGGTGAGAGCTTCAAGGTCTGAGGGCCACCTCAGTCTCTCTCTTCACCATCTTACTCCAGCTCTCCTTTAAGTTCTCCTTTTCAGTCTTTCCTTTGGTTGCTCTCACTATGTCCCTGTCTAAAAACTGTCAAATGTAAAAGTTTCACTTTCCAAGTCAAACATCATGATAGAATCAAATCATTCCTGGGGCTGAAAGGAATTATTTATCTTTCTGAATTACAGATCACAGAATACCAGTCAGTTCTCAAACATCAATCACATAAAGACCAAATAGAAACAGCCTTTCTCATCCTTAAGGATCCTGTGTATTACTTGACATACAAGGGAGATTAGGAAAGGCTTCCTATAAGCAGATAGCCCTGGGATTGAGCCTTAAAGGATACTAAGGGGTTTGAGAGAGGCAGCCTGTCCAAAGGCATGGAGAGGGGAAAGAGGATACTATGGGCATGTAACAGGAAGTAGGCTAGTATGATTGTGACACAGATCAATGGAAAAAAAAAAAAGCTTTAAAGGAGATACCAGCAGCTAAGTAGCCTGGCAGAGGTATCCTGTAAAAGGTGACATTTAACCCGAGTGAATCAAGGATTCTAGAGGTGAGCCTGGAAAACATTTAAGGTTCTAAGGGACAGCCCATACAGAAGTGCACATATAGGAGATGGTGCATTGTGTGTGAGGAACATTAAGTACCAAAGCATCATAAAAGAATAAAGGGGTAATTGGAAAGAAGAACAGAAAGTAGAAAGGGACCTGCTTGTGAAGAGTAATACAAGCTAAGGCTGGAAAGCTAAGTAGGAGGTTGGTAGAGGAGTGTTTTACAGGCATTCAAAGAATAAGCCAAGGAGTCTGCATTTTTTTTCCCTAGGGTCAAAGCTCAAATTTCTGAGGAGTAGTAAGTCATGTTTCACCTGCATTTTAGATGATGACAACACTAATAACAGCTGGTATTTACATGGTGCTTTCAGGTTTGCAAAGCACTTTACATATGTAACCTCATTTGACTCTCACAACAACCCTGAGAGGTAGGAGTTATTATTATTCCTATCTTATAGATGAGGAAAATGTGGCAAAGAAAGATTAAATGATATGTCTGGGGTCACACAGCTAGTGAATGTCTAAGGTTGACAGAGTGGAGTACAAATTAAAGAGTAAAGAGATTAGAAGGCAGAAGATCAATTAGGAAGCTATTAAAACAATTTACAAAAAAAAAAGAAATGAGCATCTGATTTAGGGGGTCATCCAGGTGAGTATAAAGGAGAAGAGAAATAAGTTTTGTTGTGGACATAAAAATCTCCCTCCTTGGCCTTTCACCTGGAACCACAAGTTCCCCTAGCTGTGCTAAGGCAGATTTTACTAAACTCAAAGAGATGCAGTTAGAAAGAGGAAAGGGCCCCAAATTCCCTGAGTGAAAAACTCCAGAATGACTTGAGTGTAAGTTCAATGGGATCAACCAGATCTCCATGGTTTTCTTCTGTGCAAGGACCCTGGGAATGCAATCATGTATTAACTTCTTTATCCCTTTGGGTAAGAGATTATCATGGAAGAGTTATGATTCCTCCTTTTCTGCTTACCATCATCCACTTCAGAACTCAGGTAAATTTTACAAATTTTTATTATGACTTCTCCTGAGCCTTATGAGCCATGCTGAAGACACAAACCAGAGAGTGACTGTGATTTTTTTTTTTTGCTTGTTTTTACATGTTGACATTATTATAAAATTGCTGCTACTATGCATAATGATCTCCTGATTTTTCTTTACTTTTCATTATTAGTTAAGATTAATCTTGCCATGTTGGGTTTTTTGGGGGGTTAGGGGAACTTCTGAATCCAATCATTTATCATTTCCACAGCTCCTGAATGGTGGGTGTGGTTGGCTAAGATAAACTGGATCACTGATGTCATCGTTCCCTAAGGGAGACAGGAAGAAAGCTCTGATAGAAATGAGCATAGTTCTATGGTCTCAACCTCTCTGGAGGTTGTCCAAAAACCCAATTTATGGTTATGAGCAGCCTTTTCTAGTTATGTCCTATCTAGCATCCCAGTCATGTTCCCAAGGTTAAATTTTCCATATAAATCAGTTTATGGCCCACGCTATCACTGCTGGACTCCTTGGGATAGTCCACCATGACATTGTATCTGGTGGTATCTAGGGGCATGGCACCCCACTCTATTTGAGGCAGCCCGACATGTCCAGGGCTTCTTGTCTTCAAGGTAAAGTTACCTGGAGCAGAGACTGGGGAGAAAGCAACAAGAAGAAAAGTCCTTCTGGTCTGTGAGGACAAAACTGTGTGCACCAACCCAACAAAAAGATGCCCTGTGGGACCCAGGAGTCGAGGGTTAGAGCTGTAAAATTTTGTCAGCTCTGCTGGACATAAATAAGTTTTATGAAATTTGGTCCAAAGTTATTTAGATGTTAGCTATATTGTAAATCTTAGTTTTAAAAAGGAAAGGAAAGTTCTTCAGTGGAATTCACAAACTCACTGCAGCTCACTGTTCCCCCAATCAATTAATTGCTTTCATTGTTATTGAATCTTTTTTACTTTTCAAGTTTATGGCTGCTTTAAGGAAAAGTCATTTTTGTCACTGTATCAAAGATTCCAAAGCTTTGCAATGCAAGAAACCCTTCAGAGGTTTCTTGAACTGCAACTTCTCTGAAAAGGCTTATTTCTACCAAGGTCTCCATCTGTCCTCAGCAAATTGTATAAGTGCATAATAGTCTCCTTGTTTTTGAGTACAATAAATCTGATCTATAGGTTTCTTGAAGTACCTAGAGTAGGATTTTGACCTGACACTCCTGCATCTAGCTTTAGCTGAGCTCTGAAGGCACATAGACACCAAAAATGTACTAGTCAGGGATCTCAACATTGTTAGATAGTAGATAAAATAGATAAATCAACCACAAAATATAAGGAAATAAATAGAATTTTAGAAAAGTTTGATGAAAATTGGAAGACAGAAAAAAGTATACTTTTTTTTGGCAGTTCATGGAACCTATAAAAATTGGACTATGTGTTAAGAGCATAAAATCCTCAAAATCACATACAGAACTGCAGAAGTCCTAAATGTATTTTTTCAGATCATGATGCAATAAAAATTACATGCAATAAAAGGCCAGAAAAAATAATCTTAAAGAATGAATAGGTGAAACAACAAATCATAGACACAATCAACAATTTCATGTAAGTGAATAAGTAATGAGACAACATAACCAAAATTTGTGGGATGCAGCCAAAGCAGTTATTAGGGAAAATTTAATATCTCAAGATGCTTACTGGCATAAAATAGAGAAACAGAAATCAATGAATTGGCCTTACAACTAAAAAAAAAGCTAACAAAAGAAATTTTTAAAAATGGAATTAAATACCAAATTTGAAATTCTAAAAATGAAAGGAGATATTAATAAAATTGAAAGTAAGAAAACTATGGAATTAACAAAACTGAATTGGTTCCTTTAGTTTATCTGATTTTCTTTCATTTTTCTAATCAAATTATTAGTCTCAAAAATAAAAAGGGAGAACTTTGTACCAATGAAGATGAAATTAAATCAATAATTAAGAGTTACTTTGCCCAACTTTACAGCAAAAATATAGTCTTCCCAGATTAACAAAAGAGAAAATAAATTATTTAGTAATTTATTGTAATAGTCCCATGTCAGAAACAGAAATAGAACAAGATATTAATCAACTCGCTAAGAATAAATCTCCAGGGCCAGATGGATTTACATGTGTATTCTAACATATTTAAAGAATAATTAATTCCAATACTATGCAAAGTATTTGAAATAACAGAAGGATTCTTAACAAATTTGCTTTTATGATGCAGATATGGTACTGATGTTTCAACTAGGTAGAAGGAAAACAGAGAAAGAAAATTATAGACCAATTTCCCTATGAATAGTGATGCAAAAATCGTAAATAAAATATTAGCAGAGATATTACAAAAAGTCATCCCTAGGATAATGCACTATGACCAAGTAGAATTTGTACTAGGAATTCAGGGCTGGTTATATATTAGGAAAACTATTAGCATACTTGATTCCATCAGTAACCAAGTAACAAAAATTAAAGGATTATTTCAATAGATACAGGAGAAGCATTTGATAACATCCAAAACCCACTCTTATGAAAACCACTAGAGAATACAGGAATAAATGGAGTGTTCCTTAAAATGATCAGTAGCATTTATTTCAAATCATCAGCAAGCATCATATGTAATGGGGACAACCTAGAATATTCCCAATAAGAGCAAGGGTAAAACAAGGTTGCCCCCTGTCACCATTACTATTTGATATTGTATGAAAAATGTTAGCAAATATAAAGAAATTTACTTATTTAGTGCCACACCAATCAAACTCCCAAGAAATTATTTTACAGATTGAGAAAAAATAATAACAAAGTTCATCTGGAAGAACAAAATCAAGAATTACAAGGTAATTAATGAAAAATTGCAAACGAAGATGGACTAGCTGTGGATCCCTAAACCTTTATTATAAAGACGTATTCATTACAGCCATTTGGAACTGGCTAAGAAATAGAGTAGTCAATCAGTGGAAGAGGTTAAGTTCACAGGACAAAGTAGTCAATGATTATCGTAATCTAGTGTTTAACAAAGCAAACGACACCAGCTTTTGGGATAAAAATCTACTATCTGACAACAACTTCTGGGAAAATTGGAAATTAGTATGGCAAAACCTAGATATTGACCCACACCTAACACCATCTACCAACATAAGGTCGAAATGAATTCATGATAGCATGAAGTTATAAGCAAATTGGAGGAATATAGGAAAGTTTACCTCTTAGATCTGTGAAGAAGGAAGAAATTTTGATCAAAGAAGTGCTGGAATTAATTATTGTACAGAAAATAGATCATTTTGATTATATTAAGTTAAAAAGATTTTGTACAAACAAAACTAATGCAGTCAAGATTGAAGGGAAGCAATAAACTGGGAAAATATTTTTACATTCAACGGTTCTGATGAAGCCCTCATTTCTAAAACATATAGAAAATGGACTCAAATTTATAAGAATTCAAACCATCCTCCAATTGATAAACGGTCAAAGGATATGAATAAACTATTTTCAGATGAAGAAATTAAAACCTTTTCTAGTCATGAAAAGGTGCTCTAAATCACTACTCATCAGAGAAATGCAAATTAAGACAACTCTGAGGTAGCACTACATATTTCTCAGATTGGCTAAGATGACAGGCCAAGATGACCTTTCTTGTCATCTTAGCAGCCAATGCTGGAGGGGATGTGGGAAGACTGGGACACTTAATACATTGTTGGTGGAACTGTGAACGGATCCAACCATTCTGGAGAGCAATTTAGAACTATGCCCAAAGGCTTTTCAAATGGTGTATGCATTTTGACCCAGCAGTGTTTCTATTGGGATTATATCCCAAGGACATCTTAAAAGGAGGGAAAGGGACCCACATGTGCAAAAATGGTTTTATCAGCCCTTTTAGTGGTGTCAAGAAACTGGAAACTGAGAGAATGGCTGAATAAGTTATGACATATGAATGTTATGGAATATAGTTCTTCTATAAGAAATGATCAGCAGGATGATTTTTGAGAGGTCTGGGGACACTTACATGAACTGATGCTAAGTGAAATGAGCAGAACCAGGAGATCACTGAACACGGCTAGATCAATAGAATATGGCGATCAATTTAGATGGTGATAAAACATGAGGGGAAAAAGTGTAACGTGCTGTTGTCTCCAGAAGCAGCTGATCGCTCTCTGGGAGGAGATCTGCTGTGTCAACTCAAATCTCTCAGACAGATTCTTCTTCCTGTAGAGAACCATTGTCTCCAGACAGTTGCCGATAACTCTTGTCCAGAGAAGTGACTTCCCTGCAGAGAGCCGCATCAAGCCTGGTCTAAAGCAGAGACTCTCTATCTCTGGAGTGCTGCCCTCCTTATCCTCCCAGAGAATGGGCGAGGGATAATGCAAGGGCTTCTGGGAAGAACCACTTCAACCAATGAGCTTGCTCCTCCCAAGTATGCAAGCTCTTCCCCAGGAATTCACAAGTCAAACTACCAGGAAAGGCCAAAACTAGAATATTGTCAAGTACCGACTTAGCACTTAGTAAGAACCTAATATCTTCTTATCTCATTAGTAAGAACTTAATATCTCATCTCATTAGCACTTAGTAAGAACCTAAAAAAAAAGTGGAAATAAAAAAAAAAAATTAAAATCTAATACCAGTTCAATGAAATCCTTTGTGGAAAACACATAGAAATATTAGTACTAAATTTTGAAACCCCCAGATCAAAGAGAAAACTTTGCAAGGATCAAACAAGAAAAGAAATAATTCCAATACACTAGAGCTACAATTGGAATTGAACAAGACACATCAGATGCTGCCGGAAAAGAAGGGAAAGAAACATATCTACCAAAGGCTGATTCTGAGAGGGCAGGCTATTGAGAGGTCATGGAGAAAGGAGAAAAAAAGACAAGGCAGCATGGAGTGAGATTTAACTGAGGGAGGGAGGGGAGACAGAGAAAGACTGAGATAAAAGGGAGGGAGGAAAATAAAGAGGAGGGGAGAAGAGATAAAGTGAGAGAGCTTACATTGGATAGTATTTAAATTTTTATTTTTAAAAATTCATTATATTTTGAAATTTCTTTTAATAGTATTTTTCCAAATAGATGTAAAGAGTTTTCAGCATTTATTTTTGTCAAACTTTGTGTTCCCAATCTTTCTTGTTCTCTCCCATAACCCCACCCTCCCCAAGACAGCAAGCAATCTAATAAGCATTATTGCCATTTTTAAGCGCTAATAACCATATTTCTCATGTTATGCAGGAGAAGAAAAAAAAAAAAAAGACCACAAGGAAAAAACCACGACAAAGGAGGAAAACAGCAGTTTGTATGGGACAGGATACTGGACCCCGGACTCCAATTGGCTACTCAGAGGCATCTCCAGATACAACCAGAGAGCATGGATTCTCATGGACTGTGACTCCAGGCTGGAAAGAGGGGTTGGATGAACTAGCAAAAGACTCAGGTTCATTAGATGGATTGAAAAGGAAGTAACCATTGACCCATGATCCACAATGCTGTCCAGGTCCTTTGACTTGCTGAAGCTTAGACCTGGAGTCTGTACTCTTCTGCCCTATATTCCTCTGAGAATAGGGATCATGTGACTCCCAGAAACTTAGGCCTAGAGCCTGACTTTCTGGGCCCCACAGTCCTCTAAGACTAGAGATCACTTGATTCCCTGAACCTTAGCCCTAGTTTTATAACCTCTGAGAATCTCCTCCTCTTTTCCCTCCTCCTGGCCATTTAATCCTTCTTTATTTCAGACCTTTTAAGCTTTCTCATGCATTTCTTCCACTAGCACATCCTTGTTACCTCCAGGCTGGTCCCCCTCCTCAGGATCCATGTCATTGTCCTCTCCCCTTCAGAAGCAACCACTGCCAATCAGCAGGAGCTTTCAGGAACCACTTTATTAAGAGATCTTGGCCCACTCCAGTGCTTACAAGCATGAACAAGTGGGTGGGAGGATAAAGCTGCTGAAGGCAAGGAGCAGGAGTCAGATTCCTCCACCCCTCCTCTCCCCCTCACCCTTTTTGGAAACCCATCATCACTGACCCACAATTGGCATCTGGCAGCCCATGTCATTCACAGAACTCCATCACTGTCCAGACCTGGAGGCCTCAGGGCCATTATCCCACCTCAAGCAGGACAGACTGAGTCATTTGGGCAAAAGGGACAATGGTCTCACCTTGAGAAGCTACTGCAGGATGACAAGAGGCATAGAGCTGGCCCTGCCTAGTGGGATCCGAACTGAGAAGAGACAAGTGATTTGGACATCATGTCAGCAAAAGCAGGTGCTGAGGGTCCGAATCAGGTGATTTCAGGTTAACCAAGTACTTGGAATTTCAGGACCTGCAGTCTGGAAGAAACAACCCACAAGTAGATTAACAATGCAAGGGTCCTGAATATGAGAAAAAAATGGAGTTAATATGGGCTTACAAGGACAGTAATCAGTGTCCCCACCCAGATGAAGAATGGGTGGGGAGGAAACATGAGGCTCTCAGGAATGTCTCGGATTCAGACAAATTTTCCTAGTATAAATAGCAAAGAACATTTTCTCCAAAGTCCTACTTTTGTTTTTTCAAAGGAGATGGGGCAATGAGTGGAGCATTGTGGCCCTATACACAGTGAAAAGAGTGCTGAGGTAGTCTAGGAAGAAAGCACCATAATGTTTAGAGAGGATGACAGAGTGGAGATAATTAGTCTTAAGTGGGTAAGATCTCTTTTCTTTTTTTAATTAATTTTATAATCATAACTTTCTTTTGATAGTACATATGCATGGGTAATTTTTTGCAACATTATTCCTTGCATTGACTTCTACTCCAAATTTTCCTTTCCTTCCCTCCACCCCTTCCCCCAGATGGCAGGCAGTATTATACATGTTAAATATATTATAGTATAGATGATCTCCTTTCCTACAAGGGAAGGCTTTTACCCAATGAGTATAGGGTAAAAAAAGAAAAAGCAATCCCTGACAGAGGATATGTGAACCATCCTTCTGCTAATCCTCCCCTAAGGGTGTACCTACCCCTCCTCCAGAGAGGCTTCAGGATGGGGGGGAGGGGGTTAATAGCCCTTTCATAATTTACTTTCCTTGGAACTGAGAGCTTAGGACTCAGAAGCTGGGGAATCAAAGCTGGCCTGATCAGAGCCAACCAGGCAGCAGCACGGGCAGCTGAAGATGCCAGCCTACTTCCCTTAGCCTTCCTCCTTTTTCCTTTACAAAATATAACACCCTTCTAGGTCCATGGACAACTCGCTGTCATTGCCTCTCTGAATACTTAATGGGGGAATGTTTGGCTGTCAAAAAGCCCCTTTCTTTCCATACAGCCCCCATGAGCAAGAAAACATGACAGGCATATTTAGACTCAGTATAGATATTCCCTCTAGGGAAAATGCAATGAACCTGGTGAGTTAGAACGTCCAATGACTGGCCCAGGGTGAGCTTAGAGGTTTACTCAAAAAGACCATGGCAGCCACAGCACCCCAAAGACACCAAGTTACTTTAAGATCTAAGCAAGGAGGCCTTGACATCTCAGCAACTCAGCCTTTCATCAACATAGAGTAAAAGGCTTTAGGTCAGGCTAAGATGGAGGGAGGGTCTGATCAGGGAGTGATGATTGTCTGCTTGACCCAAAAGGAGGTGGGAGTTAATCCATGGCCCAAATACTTGAACAGAATGAATGATAAGTGGGGCTTCAGGCCAAAAAAAGGCAAAAAGTTAAGGTTTTTTAATGGCAGTAGCCAGAGAAGCCTCCAGGGCTGCACTGGGCGGGACTGCAGATCCAGATATTCTCTACATACTTGTGCTCATGACTTCTCCTGACCACTTGCTCTGGATATAAAAATTTAGTATAAGAAAAAGCAATGTTATGACAAAACGAATTCCTTCAGGGCCTCAGCCCAAGAGCACATACATGATAAAGCATCCTTGGCTCTTACAACCCATCATCCTCATAGCCAAACTCTGGAACAATCAGGTGGGAAACAAGAAACAGCTGGAAAAGTGAGAAGGATCCCACCGTTAGCAGGGCCTAAGGTTGTCCTCCCAGTTCTTGCCCAGATAAAACTTCCACTTGTCACAGCCCAGCAAGGCATCCCTCAACACAACTTAGGGCATTTCTCCCAAATGATGGGTTACTGATTGCTGGTATAACGGGCAGTCATATCCAAATTCCCAACTACAGTCCCAAGAGATTTCATCTCAAATGCAAGTTTCATCAGGTTTTAGATCCTAAATTATCCCATGTGCCCTCAGAGCACAGCCAAAGCTAGATGCAGGACTGTCAGGTTAGAATCCTGCTCTAGGTACTTCAAGAAAGCTATGGATCAGATTTATTGTACTCAAAAACAAGGAGACTATTATGCACTTATACAATTTGCTGAAGAAAGATGGAGACCTTGGTAGAAATAAGCCTTTTCAGAGAAGTTGCAGTTTTAAGAAACCTCTGAAGGGTTTCTTACATTGCAAAGCTTTGGAATCTTTGATACAGTATCAAAAATGGTTTTTCCTTAAAGCAGCCATAAACTTGAAAAATAAAAAGATTCAATAACAATGAAAACAATTAATTGATTGGGGGAATAGAGAGCTCCAGTTAGTGGGTTGGTTTTCTCCAAAGGAATAGCCACAGAGTGAAGGAAAAGTTGGATTCCCCTGTCACTTCCCTCATGCCACATGCTATGTCCCCTAACTCTACTAGGCTTTCCAACCCCGCTTCTCCCCCTTAGATAACTTTTTCAGGTAATAATTCCCTTTCAGGATTTAGCCTGCTAGCTAAGGGCACGCCCCAAACTCCTACTGGGTTAATTGTGAATTCCACTGAGGAACTTTCCTTTTTTAAACTAAGACTCACAATATAGCTAACATCTAGCTTTGGACCAAATTTCATAAAACATACACATATCTCCATGAGAGCTGACAATTTTACAGCATAGCTCATAATTTTTCTAAATTATTCACCATTCATTTTAGAAAGCAGCATATTTCCACTAATTAGGGAATACCAACATGTGTCCTCTCAAGGTGAGTTTCCAGAACTTTGTTTTACTAACCTATTTTTGTAAAACTTTCTCAGGTAAAAAGCTTGGGAACTGTCCAAATGGTTCTGGTAGCCCGGTGGGATCTGCTATTAAGGGCCTTGTTTCTTAAAGTTTCTGACTACTGTGATACAGGTGGCAGCACTCAGCTATCCCATGCCTCCCTGAGCCAAAGCAACTTCTGGTCAAGGACATAATTTAGCATAGTCTTGACACCTCGAAGGGGGTAATTTTAGAAATCCTCTTGAGTTTGCTCTAGTTCCTTCTGTAGTGGAGCATATAACCCCACAGGGGCCTGGGAGGGTCAATTGAATTAAATCTTCTCTTCTTTGCAATCTGGAGGACCCGGCTTCCTGCAGTAGAGATGGAGGAGGCAGAGAGAAAAGTGGGTCCCATTGTTGTATTTTTGGAGTGTCCTTTTCCTTATGCTCCTTTCCCCTGTTATCCTTGCTTATCATTATTGGGGCCCTAGAAACCCATTGTCCAGCATCAACTGCCTCCTCTGGATTAGCAGACTCTTCATTACTGACATACAAATTTGGTTTCTTTCTTTTTTTTTTTTTTCTTTTGAGGCTGGGGTTAAGTGACTTGCCCAGGGTCACACAGCTAAGAAGTGTTAAGTGTCTGAGACCAGATTTGAACTCAGGTGCTCCTGAATTCAAGGCTGGTGCTCTATCCACTGTGCCACCTAGCTGCCCCTAAATTTGGTTTCTTTTTTTGATTTTTTAGAAGCAAGCAGCGCCTCCACCAAAGTCTTCATTGCTTCTGTAAAAATATCACATCAATTCTTCCTGCTTTTTCCTTTATATTTTGGCAACTTGGTCCATATTTGTTTCCCAGGGACTATCTCCAGGCATTTGTTCTTCAGAGAGGGCAGTTTGGCTCTAGCCACGCCCATCTTCATTTGAATGCAATCTGAAGTTCCACAGGCCCAATCATGGCGGCGTGGCCCCCAGCCCTCCGCTCCCAAAGGCCCCCCTTGTCCAGAGCACCTGCAGAGTCAGTGACCCTCCACTCCAGGCCCACAGAGGCTCAGTGTGTTGGGCTGCAGGCACACAAGGGGCCCATTTTGACCTCAAGGACCAGAGGGAATTTTCTTGTTGCTTTCTCCAGAGTCTCTGCTCTGGGTGACTTTACCTTGGAGACAAGGAGAAGCCCTCAACATGGTGGGCTGCCTCAAATGGGGCGAGGCGCCATCCCCCTGGCACTGGGTGTGCCCACCGCCAGCTCACCTGATCCGGACGAGCCCCAAAGCTCTGTGGTTCACACAGCTAGGTGAGTGACCAGCACAGAGTAAAATAGCGGGAGGTAGCTCAGAGCAAAAGGAAGGTTTTTTTATAATTCTCTGAGAAGCTGACATCATTCCAGTCCAATAAGCAGTGGAAGGGAGAGTCAGAACAGCAAATCACACAGTTCCTAATGCAGGAGCTCCTCCCACCACTGAGCCTCATCCTCATTGGCTGAAGGAATTTGTTCCTTCTAATGCTGGGCACTTCCTGTTTTTTTTTTTTTGTTTGTTTGTTTTGTTTTGTTTTTTTTATTCCTCTGATGGACTGAAAAGGAAGTAACCATTGACCAATGGTTGGTTACACTGTCTACTTCCGGTAGTCATTTCATGTCCTGAAACTGAGACCTCAGTTCTGATCTCTCTGGCCCCACAGCCCTCTGGGAGTGACTGCCTGAAATTTGGCCCAAGGTCCTACATCCTCTGGGAAATCTCTGCCTGGTCCCATTCACTGACAGTATTTTGTATCTGATGATGGAGGAACAATTGAGTTCCTCTTGCCAGGGAAGAGAATATATCCCAACTTGGAAGTTAAGGGACCTGCTTTCATTTTCCCCCTTAACTATAGTCTAGGTAATGGTTAGGAAAATGTCAGCAGGGTGTGGTTGTTTTAGTGAATGAATTAAAGAATTAAACAGTATTAGGTACTTATTGTATACCAAAGGAAAGATGATTCCTGCCCTAAAAGAAGCCAGGATTTAATGTGAGCAGGCAACACATCTGGGGGACAGATGTTTGGGTTCTGAGAATCTGAGGGCTTTCTGGCAGAGCTGACATTGCTGGTAAGGACTTTCTCTCAGGTTGGATACACTCTGTGGGATAAGCTTGGGAGCCTAATTCCCATGTTATGTCACCTTTGTGTGTAAACTCTATTCAGACTGCTGAACTCTCAGAACCCGGCCTCCTGATACAGTGTCAGCTTCCCACAATGAGATACAGTAACAAGGCGAGGGGGAGATTATGCTACATTGGAAGAGAGACTGAATCCCTCTTTGCCATTTTGTACGTGTACCACCTTGGATGAATGGCTCTATTTCCCTGGATTTTAGTTCATCTGTAAATTCAGTCATTTTACAAAAGATTGTCACTGAGATTCCCGACAGCTCGTGATAAAAAGCTCTGAACCTTTTCTCTTTTTCTTGGTCATAACTTCCTTCCAAATAGAAAGTATCTTTTAATTCACGGCTGGAGTGAAAAGCCAAAGGCAACTAAGAGAAGTATTTGGTGAAGAAGACAGCTTGGCAGAGAGAAAAGAGCACTAAACCAGAAAGGTATCAGAGACTGACCCTGAAGCTATCATTACCTAGATGGAAAAAGAGCTAGATTTGAAGTGTGAGGCTTGGGGTTAACCTCAATTTGGTCCCTTTAACTAGTTGTGTGACCATGGGCAATGATTTAATCTCATTGGGATCCAGTTTCCTCATCTCAAATGAGGGTATTGCACTAGGTGATCAATAAAGTGAAGAGTTGGGTTTAAATTCTGTTTCTGGCACCTATTTGCTATGTGACCGTGGGAAAGTCACTTTCCACAGTTTTGTTAATCGTTAACTGAAGGGGTTACACTGGGTGGGCCCTGAAATCCCATCCATCTAGCTATATATCCTATGATCTCTGTAGCTATAATTCAATGATTGGATGATGGCATTCTTTTACATTTGTTTTCTTATACTTTAATACATATAAATCACTGTGTAACCTTTAAAGTGCTACAATAATGCTGTAGTTATTATTATTTATCGTCTACAGTTTTCATGTCCAGATTGGGCCAAGTGGTGGTTAATGCTCTGTCTTGAGTTTCTGGCACTGAGCACTGACAAGATGGAGACAAAGCAGGGTAGAACTTTTTTTTTTCTAACAATTTAATTCCTTGGCTTGTATCCCAAAGAGATAATAAAGGAGGGAAAGTGACCCACATGTGCACAAATCTGTGTGGCAGAAACTGGAAACTGAGTGGATGCACATTAATAGGAGAATGGCTGAATAAGTTCTGGTATATGAATGTTATGACATACTATTGTTCTGTAAGAAACGACCAGCAGGATGATTTCAGAGAGGCCTGGAGAGACTTACAGGAACTGATGATGAGTGAAATGAGCAGAACCAGAAGATCATTATATATGGCAGCAAAAACATTAGATGATGATCAATTCTGATGGGCTCTTCTCAACAATGAAATGATGGGAGCAGCTAGGTGGTGCAGTGGATAGAGCACCAGCCCTGAAGTCAGGAGGACCTGAGTTCAAATGTGGCCTCAGACACTTAACACTTCCTGGCTGTGTGATCCTGGGGAGGTCACTTAATCACAATTGCCTCAGTAAAAAACAAACCCCCCAAACCCCAACAACAACAATGAGATGATGTATGTCTGTTTCAAGGATCTTTTGACGAAGATAGCCTTTTGCACCCAAAGTGAAGACTCTGGAAACTGAGTAAGGACCACAAGATGGTATTTTACTTTTTCATTGGTTTTTGCTTGCATTTTTTTCTCATTTTTTCATCTCATATTTCTTGTGCAGCACAATAATTTTGAAACATGTATAGAAAGATTGCACATGTTTATTTTAATATATGCATGGATAACTTTTCAACATTGATCCTTACGAAATCTTGAGTTCCATATTTTGTCTTCCTTCTCTCCACCCCTCCCCTCGATGGCAGGTAATCCAATATATGTTAAACATGTTAAAATATATGTTAAATCCAATATATGTGTATGTATATGTATACATATACGTATATTCACAAAATAATCCTCCTGCACAAGAAAAATCAGATCAAAAAAGAACAAAATTGAGAAAGAAAACAAAATGCAAGCAAACAACAAAAGGAGTAAAAATGCTATGTTGTGAACCACACTCAGTTCCCACAGTTCTCTTTCTGGGTGTAGATGGCTCTCTTCCTCACAAGATCATTAGAACTAGCCTGAATATGAAGGCGAGAGGAAAAAACAGGGCAGCCAAAATAATGAAAATGCATGAATCTTTATTGGTAACTAGCGACTGCAACCCACCAGAACAGGGAGTCAGCAAATGAGTGGTCTCAGGGCCACATATTTATAGGAAGAAGAGAGACGTCAAAATGTTTCTTGATACATTTGTCATTATAAAAGAATTTCTATTCTAAACAGTAAGCAAAAAAAAAAAAATGTTATCACTATAACGGGGTCATTCTCAGGCAGCAGCAAGGAGTATTTCTTTTAAGCTTTTTTTTAGTGATTTTTAGGAAACACTCCTGTGCTAGTCTGGTATGTATAGGAATCAATATTCACTCTCAGGATTTTTATGTGGAATGGTCATTTGATAATTCCTTTCCATGAGAAAAAAAAGGGGGGGGAAGGATGAGATAGAATATTGGGGAAACTGGTATATTTTTTGCCTTAGGTACTTCTTTGGAACCCCTTAATCTGTCAGAATTGCCCTGGCAGACTCACTCAGTTCTTGCGATTAGTTTGTGTGTGTGTGTGTGTGTGTGTGTGGTTTTTTTTTTTTAAACAACTAGAAATCAGACACCTGTCTTAGGACTGGCAGTCTCTGATGTTTTTCCAGTCCTGTAACCCCAGTTCCTTAGTATTTCATCAGTCTCAAAGGACCTTGAAGTTTGATATGAGGGTTTGCCTGCCTTGATGGTCTAACTGTGCATAATCTGCTCTGCAATCTGATCCTTTCTTCAGCTCTGTCTCTTCCTCTGGGAGGAAACAGGTGAAGCTAGATCTTAGAATTTTGTGTGCAGATATTGAAACATTACTGGAAATTTGAATCTATATTTGATATGATTTTAAGTTTAAAAAAGGGGTTATTAAAGTTCTGGTAACTTAAGAGGTCACATATTTGTATGCCCTAATTAGGCAAAATACATTGCTTTCTAAAATGTTAATTGGGTAATTTGTAGAAATTATGAGCTATGTGTTAAAATTTTGTCAGCTCAGCTGGAGATTTATATAAGCTTTATGAAATCTGGTCCAAAATTATTTAGATATTAGCTATATTGTGAATCCTGATGATTTTTAAAACAAAGGACAAGAATGATTGATTAGCAAAAGCAATTGATACTTTGAATGGAATATCTATTTAGAATATCACAAGAAAAAATATTGATTTTAAAACACTTTTTATTTTTATTTATATTAAAATTATTAAAGACTGTAATTTACAGGAGATCATTTTTGTGATAGGCTATGTTCTGTTTCTTAGGCTATCACTTATGAAAACTATGAAAATGTTCATTAAGTAGGATTTATTGTAATATTGAAAACTAAAATTATTAAGGATTATTGATATGTTAGGTTGTTAGAAAGAGGGAGATAATGTGTTAGAAAGAGGGAGACAGGAGATGTGAGGGCAAAGGGAGGAGCAGGATTTTTTGGTTGGTATCAAAAGGCGGTTCCAAGACCCAGAAATGAAGTGATAGAATGGACAGCCACTGTGTTAGATATGAAGTGGAGTGGGAGAATATAGAAAGGGGTTTTAATATTAATCATGGAAAGAATGGACAGGTTCTTTAGTAGAACTTGCCATTTGCCAGGAGTAAGGAAACATCCCATGAGGATCAGTTGTGTCCTTAGCTGGCAGGCTAGATTCTGAAAGGGCCTTAACATCCTAAGAGAATTAGCTCTAAGTGGGGTTGGAAAGCCTAGTGCAGTTAGGAGAGGTACCCACATGGCACAGGGGAAAGGCAAGGGCACCATGAGTTGGAGTGCCATGGCGGGCTGACTCAGGTGAGTCCAGTGGCCAAGGGATAGCCCATGAGTAGATTTTGTGGGGAGGATTTGGCCCCAGAGACATGACTGAGATTTCTGGTTGGACAGGCCAGGGAAGTAGACTTCAGCCTCTGCTTTGTGAACTTGCTGGGTTTGGAAAAAAGCCTGGTTCTAAGTGTAGAGTTCTAATCTCTTCACCTTTAACTTTCTAGAGGTTTGTGATTGGGATATTTGATAGTTAATTGAAAATTGAGGATTGTAAACCATATCCTAATTATTTGCATGAAGACAAGTCATTTTTGATGTTGTATCCAAGATTCTTCTGCTTAGCAATGCAAGAAACTTTTCAGAGGTTTGTTACCCTGCAAGTTCTCTGAACATGACTATTTCTACCAAGCTCTCTATCTGTCTTCAACCAATCATTTCATTAAGTTCTTATTTAATTTAAATATTTAATTAAGTTCTTGTTTAATGAATATGACAACAAATATGGTCTATGGCTTTCTTAAAGTCCTCAGGGCTGAATCCTGACAGTCTTGTGTCTAGCTTTGGCTGTGCTCTGCAGGCTCATAGAATAGTTTAGGATCCGAGAGCTGATCAATGAACCTTGGCATTGAGAGGAAATCTCTTGGGACTGTAACTAATATTGTTTTGTGCTGGAGTTATATGAATGACACCAGCTGCCAGATGCCAATTATGAATCTGTGACAATGGGGTTTCCAAGACAGAGGGTGGGAGCTGATGAGAGCGGGGTCTCTAACTGCTGCTTCTTGCCTTCAGCAGCTTTATCCTGCCACCCACTTGCTCATGCACTTAAGCACTACCGTGGGCCAAGATCTCTTAGTAAAGTGGTTCCTGAAAACTCCCACTGATAGGCAGAAATTGGTTCTGAAGGGAAAGGGTGGGTTACAATGGATACTGAGGAGGAGGACCCACCTGAAGGCCTAGATAACAAGGATGTCCTGGTGGAAGAAAAGCATCCAGACTGGAGTGAGGTCTGAAATAAAGAGGGACTTAATGGGCTGGGGGGTGAAGAGGGGGATTTCTCAGAGGCTGGAGGACCCTAGGGCTAAGGTTCAGGGAGTCACATGACCCATAGGACCTAGGCAGTGTTGCTGATCATTGGTCAGTGGTTACTTCCTTTTCAATCCATCCAATGAACCCGAGTCTTTTGCTATGTAATTCATTCCCTATTTCCGGCCTGTGGGGATCTCTTACTCTCAATTCTCACAACTCATCACTGGGACCTCTCCTTGCAAGGACAGAATCCATGCTTTCTGATTGTATCTGGAGACACCTCCGAGTATCCCATTTGAGTCAGAGGGTCTAGCACCCAGTCCCAGATTCTTGTTTTGTTTTGTTTTTTTCCCTTATGGTTTTTTGCCTCGTTGTAATGTTCTCTCTAAAATGTAATATTCTCTGTGTAATATTTTCTGTTGAGGTTTCCTTGGGGTCCATAGAGGCAGCCTTCATTTCAGTTCAGTAATCACCTCAAATGCAGCCAGGTGTTAAAGTCCAAATCCTGTATTGTCTCTTTCAAAGTCTTGTCTCCTTCACTTGGGGCTCGGCTAGTTTTTCTGGAGGCCTATCTCTCCTTGGTTCTGAGAAGCTTGAGCTCCCACCTGCCTTCTCTGGCTTCTGAATCTCCCAGACTGAATCCTGGCTGAGGTTCCTAGCTTACCCACACTGAGTACACACCAATCATTATATCACTAGGAAACCATTCTTTGTTGTGGGATTAAATCTATGCTAAACTAGATTTAACCATTATCTCCTCAATTCCATTTAGTACCTTGTTTCAAGTTCTGTTGTAGGATTAAATCAATCAGATTGAACCATGCTAAATTAGATAACTATTGTCTCTATCAATTCCACTGACTTAGTATCTTGTAAGAATCCTTTGTTTCATATTCAGAGTTCTGGCCCATAACACCTAGTGATCTGATGTTTTCTTGCACAACATGAGAAATGTGATTAAGTGTGTAAAAAGAATTGCTTGCTATCTTGAGGGGTAGAACGGGTTAAGGAGTTAAAGGAGCCAAGGAGAAACATTGTGAACACAAAGTTTGACAGAAATGAATGTTGAAAACTCTCTTTACATCTATTTGGAAAAATACTAATTTCAAGATTTAAAAAAATAAATTTTAAGATAAATACCATATTATATGAAATCTTTCCAATGTAAGCTGTCTTCTCTCCTCTTCTCTCTCTCATTTCCCTCCTTCCCCTTTTTTCTCAATCTTTTTCCTCTAATGTCTTTCGTCTCTCCCTCAGCTGGTCTCACTCCATGCTGCCTTTTCTCTTTTTCTCCTAGGATGCTGCCATTCCAGTCAGGCTCCAGGACTCAGACAACTTAAGTCTTTGTGGTTCTTGCTGCCAGAGCTCCAGCCAACACCCAGTTAGGCTGGGGGTCCCCACTTGTTGTTTCTGTGAATTCAGCCTGTAGGTGTAGGTACTTCAGAAAGGTTCATCCCCAGCCCAATGGCTTTCCTGGCACTTTTTTGGCTTGTGTCTGAAGACCCTGTTTTACCCCAAGTCTTCAATCTTAATGTCTATATTTGCTCTGAGTGACAAATTTTTTCAACTTGTGGGAGAAATCGGGAGAACTGGAACTTAACAGTCTATTCTTGACCCTCCTTCCCTCTACACCTCTCTCCTAGATGGCAGGCAGTCCCATACATGTTAAATATGTTTAAGTATATGTTAAATACAATATATGTATACATGTATACATATTTATACAGTTGTCTTGCTACACAAGAAAAGTCAGATTTAGAAAGAAAGTAAAAATAACCGGGGAAGAAAAACAAAAATGCAAGCAAACAATAACAGAAAGAGTGTAAATGCTATGTTCACACTCATTTCCCAGTGTTCTTTCGCTGGGTATAGCTGGTTCTGTTCATTAGTGATCAATTGGAACTGATTTGGATCTTCTCATTGTTGAAGATAGCCACTTCCATAATAATTGATCCTCATATAGTATTGTAGTTGAAGTGTATAATGATCTCCTGGTTCTGTTCATTTCACTCAGCATCAGTTCATGTGAGTCTCTCCAGGCCTCTCTGTATTCATCCTGCTGGTCATTTCTTACAGAACAATAATATTCCATAATATTCATATACCACTATTTATTCAGCCATTCTCCCACTGATGGGCATCCACTCAGTTTCCAGTTTTAAGCCATTACAAAAAGGGCTGCTACAAACATTTTTGCACATGTTGCACATGTGGGTCCCTTTCCTCCGAATATAAGCCCAATAGGAACACTTCTGGATCAAAAGATATGCACAGTTTGAATATAGTTCCAAATTGCTCTCCAGAATGGTTGGATCCGTTCACAGTTCCACCAACAATGTATCAGTGTTCCAGTTTTTCCGCATCCCCTCTAACATTTGTCATCTTTTCCTGTCATCTTAGCCAATCCGACAGCTAATCATAGTGGTATCTCAGAGTTGTCTTAATTAGCATTTCTCTGATCAATAATGATTTGGAATACCTTTTCATATGGGTAGGAAGTTTCAGTTTCATCATCTGAAAATTATTCATATCTTTTGATCATTTATCAATTGGAGAATGGCTTGATTTCTTATAAATCTGAATCAATTTTCTATATATTTTGGAAATGAGGCCATCAAAACATTTAACTGTAAAGATGTTTTCTCAGTTTATTACTTCCCTTCTAATCTTGTCTGCATTAGTTTTGTTTGTACAAAACCTTTTTAATTTTATATAATGAAAAATTTCTATTTTGTGATCAATAATGACCTCTAGTTCTTCTTTGGTCACAAATTCCTTCCTCCTCCATAGGTCTAAGAGGTAAACTATCCTATGTTCTTCTAATTTCTTTATAATCTCATTTTTTATGCCTAGATAATGAACCCATTTTGATCTTATCTTAGTGTGTGGTGTTAAGTGTGCGTCAATGCCTAGTTTCTGCCATACTAATTTCTAATTTTCCTAGCAGTTTTTGTCAAATAATGAATTCTTATACCCAAAGTTGGGGTCTTGGGATTTGTCAAACACTAGTTTGCTATAGTTATTAACTATTTTGTCCTGTGAACCTAAAATATTCCACTGATCAACTAGTCTATTTCTTAGCCAGTACCAAATGGTTTTGATGACCGCTGATTTATAATATAGTTTTAGATCTAGTATAGCTAGGCCACCTTCATTTGATTTTTTTTCATTAGTTCCCTTGAAAGTCTTGACCTTTTGTTCTTCCAGATGAATTTTGTTATTTTTTTCTAGGTCATTAAAATAGTTTCTTGGGAGTCTGATCGGTACAGCACTAAATAGATTAGTTTAAGTAGTATTGTCATCTTTATAATATTCGCTCGACCTAT
Organism: Sminthopsis crassicaudata; assembly: GCF_048593235.1. Lineage (NCBI taxonomy): Eukaryota > Metazoa > Chordata > Mammalia > Dasyuromorphia > Dasyuridae > Sminthopsis > Sminthopsis crassicaudata. The sequence goes on along the minus strand of NC_133621.1, from coordinate 40,313,590 downwards.
CCAAGAACACTTAATATTTTTCCAATTGTTTAGAACTATTTGTGTGGAAAGTGTTTTGTAGTTTTACTCATATTGTTCCTGACTTCCCAAAATTCCCAAATATTTTATATTATCAACAGTTATTTTAAATGGAATTTCTCTTTGTATCTCTTGCTGTTGAATTTTGTTAGCAATGTATAAAAATGCTGATGATTTATGTGCATTTATTTTGTGTCCTGCAACTTTGCTAAAGATGTGGATTATTTCTAGTAGCTTTTTAGTAGAATTTCTGGGGTTCTCTAACTATACCATCATATCATCTGCAAAGAATGATAATTTGGCTTCCTCATTACCTATTCTAATTCCTTTAATATGTTTGCTGAAGCTAGCATTTCTAACAGAATATTGAATAGTAATGGTGATAGTGGGCAACCTTGTTTCACTCATGATCTTATTGGGAATGGTTCCAGCTTATCACCATTACATATGCTTACTGATGGTTTTTAATAGATGCTATTGACTATTTTAAGTTTATTTATTCCTATACTCTCTAGTGTTTTTAATAGGAATGGGTGTTGAATTTTATCAAATGCTTTTTCTGCATCTATTGAGATGATCATATGGTTTTTGTTAACTTGGTTATTGATATAGTCAATTATGTCAATAGTTTTCCTAATCTTGAAGCAGCCCTGCATTCCTGGTATAGATCTTACTCGGTCATGGTGTATTATACTGGGGATGATTTTCTGTAATCTTTTTGCTAATATTTTATTTATGATTTTTGCATCAATGTTCATTAGGGAAATTGGTCAATAATTTTCTTTCTCTATTTTCGTCCTACGTGGTTTAGGTATTAGTACTATGTCTGTGTCATAAAAGAAATTTGGTTTGACTCCTATTAGGACTCCTTCAATCCCTATTTTTCAAATACTTTATATAGCACTGGAATTAATTGTTCTTTAAATGTTTGGTAGAAATCACATGTAAATCCATCTGGTCTGGGGGATTTTTTCTTAGGGAGTTGATTAATAGCTTGCTCTAATTTTTTTTTCTAAAATGGGACTATTAAATCAATTTATTTCTTCCTCTGTTAATCTGGGCAAGCCATATTTTTTAAAGTATCCATCCATTTCATTTAAGCTATCGAATTTATTGGCATAAAGTTGGGCAAAGTAACTCCTAATTATTGTTCTAATTTCCTCTTCATTAGTAGAAAGTTCTTTTTTTTATTTTTAAGACTAACAATTTGATTTTCCTTTCCTTTTTCTAATCAAATTTACCAAGAATTTATCTATATTCTTAGTTAGCCTAATTCATTGATTTTCTCTTTCTCTATTTTATGCAAGTAGGCCTCTATAGATATAAAATTTCCTTTTATTACTGTTTTGGCTGCATCCCATATATTTTGGTATGCCATCTCATTATTGTCATTCTCTTGGGTGAAACTATTGTGTGTATGATTTGTTGTTTCGCACATTCATTCTTTAGGATGAGATTATTTCATTTTCAATTACTTTTTGGTCTATTTTCCCGTGGCTTTTTTTAAATGTAATTTTTATTGCATCATGATCTGAAAAGGGTGAATTTACTATTTCTGCCTTTCTGCACTTGAATTTGAGGTCTTTATGTTCTAATATATGGTCAATTTTTGTATAAATTCCATAAACTGCTGAGAAGAAAGTGTACTCCTTTCTGTTTCCATTTAGTTTTCTCAAAAAATCTAGCATATCTAACTTTTCTAGTATTCTGTTTACCTCTTTGACTTCTTTCTTATTTATTTTGTATTTTGATTTATCTAGTTTTGAGAGAACAAGGCTGAGGTCTCCCACTATTATAGTTTTGCTGTCTATTTCTTTTTGCAGCTCTCTTAACTTCTTCTTTAGGAATTTAGATGCTATACCACTTGGTGCATATATGTTTAGTATTGATATTGCTTCATTATCTATGCTACCTTTTAGCAAGATACTGTGTTCTTCCTTATCTCTTTTAATTAGATCAACTTTTGTTTTTGCTTGATATGAGATCAGGATGGCTACCCCTCCTTTTTTTATTTCACCTGAAGCATAGTAGATTCTGCTCCAGCCTTTTACCTTTACTCTGTATATATCATCCTGTTTCAAGTATGTTTCCTACAATATTATTGCTCTGTAAGAAATGACCAGCAGGAGGAATACAGAGAGGCTTGGAGAGACTTAAATCAACTGTTGCTGAGTGAAATGAGCAGAACCAGAAGATCACTATACACTTCAACAACAATACTGTATGAGGATGTATTCTGATGGAAGTGGAAATCTTCAACATAAAGAAGATCCAACTCACTTCCAGTTGATCAATGATGGACAGAAATAACCATACCCAGAGAAGGAACACTGGGAAGCCAATGTAAATTGTTAGCACTACTGTCTATTTACCCAGGTTACTTATACCTTCGGAAGCTAATAATTAATGTGCAACAAGAAAATGGTATTTACACACATATATTGTATCTAGGTTATATTGTAACACATGTAAAATGTATGGGATTACCTGCCATCGGGGGGGAGGGAGCAGAGGGAGGGAGGGGATAATTTGGAAAAATGAATTTAAAAAAATTCTCTTAACCTAAATAAATTTACTTAAGAAAAAAAAAAAAAAAGTATGTTTCCTACAAACAACATATATTGTAGGATTCTGGCTTTTAATCCAGTCTGCTATCCACCTCTGCTTTATGGGGAATGTACCCCATTCACATTTATGGTTAAAATTATTAATTTTGTATTTCCTACCATCTTGTTAACCCCAGATTATGCTTTTTCTCTTTCTTTGTCCCCTTACCCTCTTCCACATATTAAACTTATGAGCACCACTTTCTTCACAAAGCCCCTCCTCTTTAGGATCCTTCCCTCCCTCTTAAGAGTCCCTTCCCTTTTCTTTAAACCTTTCCCTTTCAAATTCTGTAATCCCTTCTATTTATCCTATCCCTTCCCTTATTGCCTTTCCCCTCCCACTTTTCAATGAGGTGGAAGAAGTTTCTGTATAAATAGAATATGTATAATATTTTTCTCTTTGAGCCAATTCTGATGAGAGTTAAGATTCACACTATGATCATCTCCCTCTCTTATTTCCCTCAGATATAATAGATTTCCTTTGTCTCTTCATGAGATATAGTGTCTCCATTTTTCCCTTTTTCTGGTACAATTTATAACAGTAAGCCAAATTATACATGTACTCTTTATGTATACCCATAACAGAAATACAGTTTTCTTTTTATTCTTCTCTTGAGTCCTATAGTTGGAGGTCAAACTTTTTGTTTAGCTCTGGTTTTTTCATCAGAAACAAATGGAATTCACCCATTTCATTGAATATCCACCTTCTTCCCTGTAAGAAAATGTTCATTTTGGCTGGGTAAGTTATTCTTGGCTACATATCAAGTTCCTTTGCCTTTTGGAATATTAGATTTCAGGCCCTTTGATCCTTTAATGTAGACACTGCTAGATCCTGAGTAATCTTTATTGTGGCTCCTTGGTATTTGAATTGTATTTTTTGTTTTTGTTTTTGTTTTTTTCTGGCTGCTTGTAGTATTTTTTCCTTGGTCTGATACTTATGGAATTTAGCCACAATATTTCTTGGAGTTTTAATTTTGGGATCTCTTTCTGTAGGTGATCAATGAATTCTTTCAATGTCTATTTTACCTTCTGATTCTATCACATCTGTCAGTTTTCTTTGATGATTTCCTGAAAAATAGTGTCTAGACTCTTTTTACATCATGATTTTCAGGAAGTCCAACAATCCATAGATTATCTCTCCTAGATCTATTTTCCAGTTATGTTATTTTCCTAAGTAGGTATTTAACATTTTTTCCCCTATTTTTCCTTTTTATTTTTTTGCTTGACTGATTCCTAGTGTTTCCTCGAGTCATTCATTTCTATTTGTTCAATTCTGATTTTTAATGCATTATTTTCTTCATTTACTTTTTATTTCTATTTGCACTTGTCCAATTGAGTTTTTAAATGAATTGTTTTGTTCTATGGATTTCTTTTCCATTTCACCAATTTTATTTTTTAAGGAGTTATTTTCTTTTTCCAGTTCATAAATTTTGTTTTTCAGGGAGTCTTCTTCCACTCTATCTTTTAATAAGTCACATGCCTTATACAGACCCTCTTGAAAATTTTCCCTTTCCTTTCCTTTCCCCATTTTTCTTCTAGCTCTCTGGTAAGAGCCTTTTTAATTTCTTCTATGAGAGCCTTATGTGGTGGGGATCATATCATATCCACTTTTGGGTTTTCATCTAGAGACAAACTGTTGTTAGTCTCCTCAGGGTTTGAAATCTGCTCTCTTTCAGTAGAAACTATCTAAATTAGAGGCTGTTTTGCCTTTTTACTCATTTTAAAAACAAAAAAACAAACACTGCAGTCTGCTTATAGGGCAATGGGCTATTTCCAAGCTGCCTCTACAGACACAGTAAGTGGCAATTAAGATCAATGGGACTGCTGACTGTGCTGGGATCTGCAGTTGCCTGCTGAGATCATGATGAGTCTCTCCTAATGCTGGTTGGGTGTGACCAGGGCCTGAGAGACTCTATCATTTCAGGATTATAGTCTTTACCCCCTGTGTTTATAACTTCTCTGCTGATCTACTGGCTTGCTGACAGGGCAAAGTAGCTCACACTGTGGTAGAGTTCTCCCCAGACCACCCCCCACCCCCTCCACTCTGCTCAGTGTGAGCTGTTTCCAGTGCTCTCACTGCCTATCTGCCTGAGGCTGCACTTGGCCTAGCCTCATTCCATTCCTGCAAGCAAGTAAAAACAGACCTTTTCTGGTGAATTTTGAGATTATCTTCTGTTGATAATGTGTTGTACTCCCAATATTTGTGGGTTCTGATAGTCAAGCACTAATTCCAACCCTGAATTTCTTAATTAGTGTGAGGGAAGCAGGAAAGCTCAGAAAAACATATATGTCCTGCCATCTTGACTCCATCCACCCCCAGTTATATTAAAAATTTTTTTCTTTTACATTTTTAAAAAGATTTTTGCTTTGTAGGTTTTTTCTGTGATTCCCATCCACAATCAAAAAACAACATTTGAAATTATCCAAAACATTTTCATAAAAGTTGTGGGAAAACCATAGATCTCCCACCCTAATGAAAAATAAAAAGGCTCAACAAAAAAATAAGTTAAGAATAGATATATAAAGAGAGAAATAGAGAATGCTTTGATCTGTATTCAGATAAAATCATTCCTTCTCTGTGAATGGATAGAAATTTTTATCCTTCAGAGTAGTTGTGGATGATTATGTTACTAAGAATAACAAAATCATTTATACCTGGTCATCCCAGAGCATTGCTATCATTTCTTATATAGCATATTATTCACTCTGTTCATGGAGGACTTTCTAGGTTTTTTTCCCCCAAAAAATATTCTGCTCATCATTCCCAGAGAACAATGATATTTCATCAGACGTGCTTCAAAAATTGTTTTTACATTTACTATTGATAATTTATTATCTTTTTTCATTGTCTCTCCTCAAAAGTGTTTTTCTACTTTTCACTGACTCCTTCTGACCTGTTCTTTTATCACCCCTTCTCATATTCCATTCCCTTCCTATTTTCCTGCTGGCTAAGATAGATTTCTATACTCCTATTTAGTATTTATGGTGTCTCTTTTTTGAGCCAATCTGATGAGAGTATGAGTTTAACTCATCCAAGATCCTGTCCCTCTCTTCCCCTCCCCTGGAAAAGTTTTTTCTTTGCACTTCTTCCTTTCCTTCTAGTACATTTTTGTCTCACTCCTTTTCATCATTTTTCATCATTTTTCATCATTTTTCCCCCCTGAGGCTGGAGTTAAGTGACTTGCCCAGGGTCACACAGCTAGGAAGTGTTAAGTCTGAGACCAGATTTGAACTTGGGTCCTCCTGAATTCAAGGCTGGTGCTCTATCCACTGCACCACCTAGCTGCCCCCTTTTCACCATTTAAAAAAAAAGATATTATTCTTTCATGATCAACTCACTCACCATATATATTGACTATGTATACTTTTTTCTAACTATCAAAATATTGAGAATGTCCTAAGGAGTTACAAGTATCATACTCCTATGTCAGAATCTAAACAGATAAATCTTAAACCAGTGTCACATATATTGATCCTGCCTCATCTCTCTCTTGAGTTCTTTTCCCCAATTTCCACTTAATATCTAGTGGATATTTTGGCCTGGATGTCCAATTGCATCTGAATCTCAATGTGTTCAAAACACAATTTATTCTTTGTCCCCCAACCTCTGCCCTCTTCTGAAATTCCCTTTTCTGTCACCCAGGTTTGCAGGGTCAGTCATCCATTACTCTTCCTTTTGCTTAGCTCAAATATCATTCAATGACTTAGACATCTTTCAATTCCTTACTCATTATTTTCCCTCAGAGGTTTTTTTTTCTTTTCTTCACTCCGTTAGGTAATGTGGGAGTATACCTGTATACTGTATATATATATATATATATATATATATATATATATATATATATATATGTCTCCTAAGCTCTCCTGATAGCCTCATTGTTCCATTATGATTATGCCTTCTGATATTATTTTTCTATATTCTATATTTATCTGGTATATTCTAGTTAATGTACTTTTGGTCCTCCCTATTAAAATGAATCTTTGGGGGTGTCTTCCTCATTTAATACAGTGACTGACATAAGAACAATCATTACTATATGTTTATTGATTCATTAATTCTCACTGTGGGGAAATATCCAATTTCTTTTCACCCTGTTGAATTTCAAGGATTTCCTGTGGGAAAAATGTCAACAAATAAATATTAAGCTTTGGTTCCAATAACTACCCCATCTTCCCAGCTAAAGGAGCAGCAAGCAGTCCAAGAAGGCCCCAATAGCTCAGTGGGCACAGGACAACTATTGCTTTTCATAGTCCTCTATGTTTTACAGTAGAATCAGCCTCAACACAAGTGATAAAAATGATCCATTCCTAACAGTTCCTTTCCCTGTTTCCTCCTTTCTCCATCCCTTCTTTCCTATCTCCTTATCATTAAAATTAATCCAAAGGCAGCAAGTGTGAAACTCCCTTTATGGCAATAGAAAAATAGAGAAAGAAATTTTTAAGCAAAGTGTCTATCAGTATAAAGAAGACTCTTTAAAGTTCATTAATTTGCTTCTATCAGACTGTCCAAAGCACAAAATTTCTGAGAATAATTCCAATATTCTTTATTTCAAAACATCCTATGGACCGGTCAGGCTTACTGTGTATGGGCTTCCATCCCTGCTTCTTCTTCTTTCTAAGAGTTCTCTCATATTCATAGTGTCAAATCCACAAGACCTAAGGGGGCAACATAGTAACTACAATGGAAAGGCCAAAAGGAGAGGCTTGAAAGTCCTAACCTGCACTTCCACTTGGAAAAATCTTTCTTAACCCTTTCAGTGTCTTGAAGCACATCAGCTCTCTAAGAAAAAATGGCAGATTGGCTACCCAAGCACAGGGAGAAAGGGATTTTCCACACCTACACGGAATATCTATAGGTACAACGAGCAACTGTGTCCACATCCTTCAGTTAAAAAAAGAGCAATGGAATACATATATATACATTTTGAGATTGCATTTTTTATGAATTCAAAATATGGTTTGGAGAAAGGTGGGACAGGCTTGTCAGTACTTGTCAGAAGGTTAATTGTCAGAAAAAGGTGCTCTGCCCCATCTCCTCTCCAGCTAAAGGGATCCTCACATCTCTCATGGTTAAGTTTGATTCCCCAATGAGGGAAATGGTTTGAATACTCTAAGTAATGAGGACCTGGAGGCAATCTCAGAGTCACATGGGGAGTGAGAGAGAAAACATCTTTCTTCTGCCCTTTGCACTGTACTCCACAGCCTTTCCCACTATACTGTCTGTCTCCTTTGATCCTGTGAGGAAACGGAGGCAAAAAAGTGAAATGGTTTGCCTCGGGGACATCAGCTCTGTCTGAGACTGAATTTGAAACTAAGTTCATCCCAACATCGAGGCCCATGTATTTCTTCTGCTTTAAGAGCAGATGAGCTTCTTCAAAACCCAACAAAAACATTTCCTTTGTTGTGAGTCTCAGATGGTTTGAGTAATCTCCCCAGAGTCTACAGAAGGAGTTTCTCTCTCTTGATCTCACATGTATCCTAGCTGCTCCCCCATTGAGGACAGAGGACCAAGCATCTTGTCCTCTTTCTATTGCTGGCACAAGGAATGTCTCTCACATTTATCTCTATTAACAATGACTTCCCACAAATATACACACTTTCCCCCAAATACAACTCCCTCATTCCTCCTTCTACACATATTTGGCTATCCCTACCCCAGAATAGTCTGTATCATTGAGCCTCTTACCTGTAAGAGTTTCTCGAAAATGAGAAAAACAAAGCAGCCCCTTAGCTGGTCAAGTTCCAGATTATGGAACACACACACACACACACACACACACACACACACACACACACACACACATTCTCTCTCATTCTCTTTCTTGTCTTTTTCTCTGTTTTCTCTATCTCTAACTTGTTATACTATTTCTATCTTCCCTATTTATATCTTCTCTCTAGCTTTTTCTACATCTATCTCTATAGATATATATATCTTCTGTGTATATATCTTCTCTATCTCTATATCTGTATCTCTGTATCTACTATCCTTCTCCTTCCCTCTGCTCCTAGCCCTTTCTTATCCCTTTCTCCCACCATCCCCTCCCCTCAAACTCTTCCCTTTTGTCTATCCTACTCCTCATCTCTATCTTTTCCTCCTATTCCTCTTCCTCTCCTTCCGCCTCTCTCCTTCTCTCCTTCTCCTTCTACTTCTGTTCCTCTCTCTCCTTTTCCCTCTCCCTCTCTCTTTCATAGAGCACGGCTGTTGAGACTCCTGGCCTTTTAGCCTAGTAACAGCTTGTGAGACAATGAGGCCATCACATGAAACCACTTTTCCATTATTTCAGTTACCTACCTTCCTTCCAAGGCTGGAACATTTGTGTGGAGACAAGAAGCTTGTTCATTACTTAGTTTCCTGAACTAAGCCACTCTGCTTTAATTGGGTTTCAAACTGTATTTCCCACTGATTCTCATTAAACATTTGTGTCATCTTCCACATATAATCTTTACCAAAGATTATACCTCTGAACACTAAACTTTTAAAATTCTAATCTTTGACCATTAATAAGAGAAAAAATATTTGTGTCCAGTGTGGATAGATAAGGGGAATTTGATAATGCTTTTCTGTAAAACCTTTTTGATTCACCTTTCATTTCTTTTCTTTCTCTAGTTCACATCTAGGACAGATATATAGCTTTCTTTATTGATAGAGCAACAAAATTGACATGTTTCTCCTTCTCCTTTTCTCTATCTTCCCTAATATTCTTTACCTCCATCTACACTCTTGTATCAAATTTCCTTTCATTTATTTTTTTGAAGTTTTTATTTTCAAAACATATACAAGAATAATTTTTTTTAACACTTACTCTTGAGAAATCTTGTGTTCCAATGTCCACCTTTTTCTCCCATTCTTTCCCTTAGATGGCATGTAATTCAATATATGTTCAACATGGTTAAAATAGGTGCTAAATCCAAAATAAGCATAGATATTTATATAATTATCTTGCTCCACAAGAAAAATCAGATGAAAAAATTTTTAAAAAGGGAAAAAAATCAAAATTCAAGCAAACAATAACAAAAAGTGTGAAAATGCTATTTTGTAATGCACCTTCAGTTCCCACAGTTCTCTGTTTGAGTGCAGATAACCCTCCTCATCACAAGATCATTGAACATGTCTGAATCATCTCATAGTTGAAGAGAGCCACGTCCATCAGAATTGATCACTGTATAGTCTTCTTGTTGCCGCATACAATAATCTCCTGATTCTGCTCAGTTCACTTAGCACCAGTTCATGTAAGTCTCTCCAGGATTCTCTGACATCACCCTGCTGATCATCAAACTTCCTTTTTAACTCTCACACCCTAGATAGAGAGTCTGCCTCATCTTAAAATCATCAGTCAGTTTGCCAAGGCACTGGTAGATTTATTTTGAAAGCATTCATTTCATCCTTTATAATTGCCCTAGCAGTCCTACAAATCAACTTGAAAATAAGTTGAAAAAGGCCTGATAGAGTGGACAATTTTCTCCACCTGCACCCCAAATCCCTGTACCCTCTACATATTCATTTGGCACTGAAGCACATACTGTCTTGTTATACCTCTTTCCCTGCTGTCCTATATACTTTACAATATTAAAGTCCTGGTTTTCTAATAACATAAGTTCCTTTTGAGCCTCAGTTTCTTCACCTGTAGAATAACAACATTTGTATTCATGAAGGATTCTGAGAAAACCATTCTGTAAACTTAAAAGGTTTATGAAAATGTAAATGATTGTTATTTGATTATTAATGTGCCTACTTAAAAATTTCTGTCATTCAGGTTGATATCTAAGAATCAGAAGATCTGACTTGAGGTTCAGACACACACTATTAATTACTAAGTAGGGAGAAAAAAATCTATATGACTTAGTATACTCATTTGTAAGATGTGGTTAATAAATGAGATCCTATGCAAGATAGGAGGGAAGATATAATGAGAGGGTAGATGTAAAAATCCTTTGAAAGCAAGTGTGAGGTGTGCCTATTATCTGCATTTCAAGGTATAGATTCTCTCCAGTTCAATAACAAATACAATCTATCAAGTATCTTAAACATATTCAATGCATCCTTCCTACTCTACAACATCTTGGGAATTCAGAGTGGGAAAAGGCCTTATTATATTAGCCCATTCCATCCAGTGCTCTCATCTTACTAGAAGTATCTCCAATGAACCCAAATAACTTGGCTATGACCTTGATAAGCAAATGAATTACTTTTAAGTGAGGGAGAGCTGTCCAAGGTCACCAGTCCCACTTTCTCCTCTGGAACCAACTGAGTCCATTGCCCAAATATAGATCAAGACAACTGTAGATGGTCCTGGATGCCAGGTTTTTAAAAGATCTGTTTGATGAAGGCAGTTTGACAGAGAAAGGGCCATTGACGGGATTATTTTGTCTTTCAGTGGGCCTTTGTTGCAATGGTCCCTTGTTGAATTCCTTGTGTTTTTAGGGCTATTTTGACCCTGCAGACATTGTATTTAATCAGGAGATTATTCCTGCTATATAATCCAGGTTATTCCTTAACAAGAAAAGGTACCCTCTTTCCTCTTGTAAATTGCAAGTTTATTAGGAATTTAGTCTGAGTCTCCAACTTATGGCAACATAATAAAGCTTTTGGCCTCTTGACTTGAAAAAAATTCATTAAGATTAGGTAAAAATTGAGGCAAAAAGGCTTATTTAACCTACTGAAGATCAGTAGCTCTTTCCTTCCTTCCTTCCTTAGCAGGGCATATGGCATGACTTGAAAAATACTAAAAAGCCCTGCTCCCCACGGTACCTCCTCTACATGGTGGAAGTACATGAAATTCTTGCTTAAAATATCATATCTAAAAAGCTCCAATTTCAAGTAAATGATATTGTCTGGGTAATTCATTAGCACCTATTATTAGGCCCTGACTATCTGGGGCAAGCCAGGCAAATTTTATTAGAGAAGTGAAACAGAAGATAGAACACGAAAGGGTCATAATATGAATTGTTATTAGTAAGAGCAAAGTACTTCTGATGACATGTTTTATAAAGCACTTTAAAAGGTTTGCTAGATGCTTTATATCCCTTATTTCATTTACTCCTTAGAACCTTTTAAGGTAAGTATAACATATATTATTATTCTCCCATTTTATAGAGGAGACAAGTAGGAAGACTGAATCAAACTGGACTGATTTGAATTGAAGACAATTTGAATCCAGATCTTTTTTATTATAGCTTTTTTTACAAGATATATGCATGGGTACTTTTTCAGCTTTGACCCTTACAAAACCTTCTGTTCCAACTTTTCCCCTCCTTTTTCCCCACTCCCTCCCCCAGATGGCAGATAGACTAATACATGTTAAATATGTTAAAGTATATGTTAAATACATATCCATATACATATCCATGGTTATTTTGCTGCACAAGAAGAATCAAACTTTGAAATAATGTAAAATTAACCTGAGAGGAAATAAAAAATGCAAGTGGACAAAAACAGAGGCATTAGAAATGTTATGAAGTGGTTCACACTCATTTCCCAGAGTTCTTTCGGTGGTTGTAGCTGGTTCTATTAATTATTGAACAAATGGAACTGATTTGATTCATCTCATTTTTGAAGAGAGCCACATCCATCAGAATTGATCATCATATAGTATTGTGGTTGAAGTGTATAATGATCTCTTGGTCCTGCTCATTTCACTCAGCATCAGTTCATGTAAGTCTCTCCAGGCCTTTCTGAAATCCTCCTGCTGGCCATTTCTTACAGAACAATAATATTCCATAATATTCATATATCACAATTTATTCAGCCATTCTCCAATTAATGGACTCAGTTTCCAGTTTCTAGCAACTACAAAGAGGACTGCCACAAATATTTTTGCAATACAGGTCCCCTTCCCTTTCTTAAGACCTCTTTGGGATATAAGTCCAGTAGTAACACTGCTGGATCAAAAGGTATGCACCATTTGATAACTTTTTGAGCATAGTTCCAAATTGCTCTCCAGGATGGCTGGATATATTCACAATTCCACCAACAATGTATCAGGGTCTCAGTTTTCCCACATCCCCTCCAACATTCCGCATTATCTTTTCCTGTCATACTAGCCAATCTGAGAGGTATATAATAGTATCCCAGACTTGTTTTGATTTGCATTTCTCTAATTAATAATGACTTGGAGCATCTTTTCATATGGCTAGAAATAGTTTCAATTTCTTCATCTGAAAATTATTCATATCCCTTGACCATTTATCAATTGGAGAATAGCTTGATTTCTTATAAATTAAAGTCAATTCTCTATATATTTTGTAAATGAGGCCTTTATCAGAACCTTTGACTATAAAAAATGTTTTCCCAGTTTATTGTTCCCCTTCTAATCTTGACTGCATTAGTTTTGTTTGTATAAAAGCTTTTCAACTTGATATAATCAAAATTTTCTATTTTGTGATCAATAATGATCTCTAGTTCTTTGGTCATGAATTCCTTCCCCCTCCACAAGTCTGAGAGGTAAACTATTCTATGTTCTTTTAATTTCTTTATAATCTCATTCTTTATGCCTAGATCATGAACCCATTTTGATCTTATTTTGTTGTACAGTGTTAAATGTGGGTCAATGCCTAGTTTCTACCATACTAATTCCCAATTTTCCCAGCAGTTTTTGTCAAACAGTGAATTCTTATCCCAGAAGCCAGGGTCTTTGGATTTGTGAAACACTAGTTTATTAAAGTTATTGACTATTTAGTCCTGTGAACCTAACCTATTCCACTGATCAACTATTTCTTAGCCAATACCAAATGGTTTTGGTGAACACTGTTTTATAATATTTTAGATGTGGTACAGTTAGGCCACCTTCATTTGATTTTTTTTATTCCCTTGAAAGTCCCCAAAAACCTTTTGTTATTCCAGATTAATTTTGTTATTTTTTTCTATGTCATTAAAATAGTTTTTTGGGGAGTCTGATTGGTATAGCGCTAAATAAATACATTAGTTTAGGTAATATTGTCATCTTTATTATATTTGCTCACCCAATCTAAGAGCTTTTAATATCTTTCCAATTGGTTAGATCAGACTTAATTTGTGTGGAAAGTGTTTTGTAGTTTGCTCATATAGTTTCTGATTTTCCGTTGGCAGATAGATTCCTAAATATTTTATACTATCAGAAGTTACTTTAAATGGAATTTCTCTTTGTAATTCTGTTGGATTTTGTTAGTGATATATAAAAATGCTGATGATTTATGTGGGTTTATTTTTTATCCTGCAACTTTGCTAAATTTGTGGATTATTTATAGTAGCTTTTTAGTAGAATCTCTGGGATTTTCTAAGTATACTATCAAATCATCTGCAAAGAGTGATAATTCGGTTTTCTCATTATCTACTCTAATTCCTTTAATCTCTTTCTCAACTCTTATTGCCGAAGCTAGCATTTATAATACAATATTGAATAGTAATGGCAATGGTGGGCAACCTTGTTTCATTCCTTATCTTATTGGTAATTGTTCTGGTTTATCCCTATTACCTATGATGCTTACTGATGACTTTAAATAAATGCTACTGACTATTTTAAGGAAAAGTCCATTTATTCCTATACTCTCTAGTGTTTTTAGTAGGAATTGATATTGGATTTTATCAAATGTTTTTTCTGCATCTATTGAGATGATCATATTTTTTTTGCTAACTTGGTTATTGATATAGTGGATTATGCTAATAATTTTTCTAATATTGAACCAGCCTTGCATTCCTGGCATAAATCCTACTTGGTCATGGTGTATTATCCTGGGGATGAGTTTTTGTAATCTTTTTGCTAATATTTTATTTAAGATTCTTGTATCAATATTCATTAGGGAGATTGGTCTATAATTTTCTTTCTCTGTTTTGAACCTACCTGATTTAGGTATCAGTACCATATCTGTGTCATAAAAGGAATTTGCTAGGAATCCTTCATTCCTTATTTTTTCAAATATATAACATTGGAGTTAACTGTTCTGTAAATGTTTGGTAGAATTTGCATGTAAATCCATCTGGTCCTAGAGATTTTTTCTTAGGGAGTTGGTTAATAACTTGTTCTATTTCTTTTTCTGAAATGGAGCTATTTAAGCAGTTTACTTCCTCCTCTGTTAATCTGGGAAGCCTATATTTTTTGAAGGTAGTCATCCATTTCACAGAGGTTATCAAATTTATTGGTATAAAGTTGGGCAAAGTATCTCCTAATTATTACCCTAATTTCCTCTTCATTGGTGGCATTTCTTTATTTTAGATAAGGCTTTCAAAAGTCATCCTACAGATAAGATGGAGGTAAAAAAAGAATCATAAAAAACTGTTGAAAAAAAATCTAAGAAACAGTAGAAGAGATTTTTTTTTCTGCTCTTTCATCTTTTTATTTGGAATATATCTTGGTGGTTTCCAATTGAACTGCAAGCTTTTGAGGCCCCCCCTCCTTTTTCTGCTTTAGGTCCAGCCTCTAAATGTATTTGTGTGGACTTTATTAGTCTTTTTGATCTAAATATCTTCTAGGCTGCTTTGCTTCATTCAGCTCAGCCTCATCCTCTAGAACTTCACACTCTAGAATCTCATACTCACATGTTCTAGAACCTAAGGATTAGAAGGGGACAGCAGCTTAGGGACATTGTTTATACATGGTATACAAAAAGATAGATCTCTAGATGACTTAAGGGGTTTGATTTTTTTTATCATATTTTTTATTTTTATATATTTTCTATATTTTTTATTATATCATGTTTACATCTTATTAGAGTTGTGTCATCTACATTGAAGCTATGTATGAATAGATAATCCAGAATCATTTCACAATGTAAAATACACCATCTTCCCTCCTCTCATCTGCTGAATTAAGCTGAATTCCCTTTTTGCTTTCTTTCCCCCTGTTCCATGCTATCTGCTATATTTCTAGGAGGAAAAAGGTATTTGGTGGCATATTAATAAGCATTTTGCAATTTTAGGATCAGATGAATAAGACATCCCTGGCAAAGGAGTTGCCTCCCTTTTAATGCATGGAATTTCTACAGAATTGGACAGTTTTTTCTACAGAATTACCCTGATAGTTTGTCAGAAGAAACTAGATCTTCTATCTTTCTCACTTTCCTGGACAGGATTCTTTAATATTCTGTTGCTTTGATAGTAGACACTTTGACTTGGGCCACTGAGTGAGTTTGCCATCCATCTGGGGACACCATATCCTCTTGGATTGGGGCATAGTAAGGGGATTGAGAAAAGTTCATTGACTGGCTACATGGCAGAATAGGGGCTTTCCCTTCCTCCTATTGCTCTTTCCCCACCTTGAATCACAAATTTAGTGCTAGAAGAGAATCAATATGTGATGTAACCCTAGCTCCTCATTTTACAGATTAGGAAATGGAGGTCCAGAGTAGGGAGGTAACAAAAAGTCTTAAAATCACAATTATCAATTAGGCCAAAAGAGAGCCTTTGATATATAATGCTATTCATGTTAAAACAAACAAAAAAACAACAAACACTGAAAACTATAGCAATCAAATCAGGTTTCTTTAATAGGATCAAAAGTATGTCTAAAATCAAACATTAAAATGGAAGATTGCCAATTAAATCAAAGTTAAGGCAGAGATGTTTTCACTTTCTTCACAAAGCATAAGAAATGTTAGCTATAAATAAAACAGAGAAAATAAATTAAGACAATACTACTTATAAAGAAGAAGCAGAATTATCTCCATTAATTGAGACAATTAATGGCTTTAATAAAGTAGTAGAATATGAAAGTAATTTTAAAAGTTTTTTTTTCCCCTTTCTGTTACAAACAAAACTTAGAATAGGAAGATAAATTTGATTTATAATGAAATCTATTGAATCTGGGAATTTACCTATCATGATCTTTGTAAGATTTAACTAAATAACAATTACAATAATACTTTTTATAGGAATAAGAGAAACAAATAATTGAGAAATTTAGTATTGTTAGCTGAGACACCCATAGATGGTTTAGTAGATAAAATACTGAATTTGGATTCAGAAAGACTAGAGTTTGTATCTTATCCAGATACTCAGTAGCTATGTGACTTCTAGGCAAATATTTAACTTCTTCCTGAATTTCTTTATCTGTAAAATGGGGATAGTAATAGTAATACCTACTAGGATACAGTGAGGTCATACATGCAAAGTGCTTTGTACAGCTTAAAGTGTTAGCTTTCATTAAATATTTTGGGGGAGATGTACTCTGCAAGGGGACTTGTCTGTGTGTTTGGATATTTTGTGTCAAAAGATCTACAATTTAATCCCGATAAACATAACTTCTGCTGATTTAAGAGTGCTGTTTCTTGGTATTTCTGTAGAAATCTTTCAGAAATTTCTATCCCCTCCCTTAAAAAAAGAAAGAACACTCACCTTATCACCTGTCTTGTGGTGGTAAGCCCCTGCAAACACTTGGGCTGATGCTTGAATGACACATACACAGTTCATAATTGAGTGCCCAAAAGCTCTCACTTAGGTTGGGCCCGTCCCAAACTTGTGCTCTGTCTTTTTCTCTGTTGAATCACCCCTATCACCTTTGGGCCTCAGAAGCAGACATTGCTAAAGTACAGGTATTAGTCTTTGCAGATTTTAAAAGGTAAATGCAGATAAAGTTAGTTGAAGAGCTATATTTCTTTCCCTCTGCCTGAAACCCTCCCCCACCTAGATCTTATTGAAAATTTAGAGATGCACTAATGGTAGAAATAAAATAATTATGGGGTGGGCCACACATTCTGTCATTGAAACTCTTGGTCATCTTCATCCCCTGCACGGTGGTTACCCTGAAGAGCATAGCCAAATGTCAAGGCTATTATATTGTACAAGTATGCTGACTTCTTCCTTTTGTAATGAATCATGAATAAGCAAGTGCTGGCTATTAGGGTGTTCCATTTTCTGGGTACCAGGAAGCTCTTGCCAGCAGGAGAACTCCCGTGTCCTGCTTTCTAGAGCCCCCAAGTTGGGGTGATTCAAATATACCCTCCTAGTGGAGAAGTGATGAGGCAGGACTGCTGAGGATGGTGGGAAAATGGAGTCCATTTATTTCAAGGACTTTCCCCTTTTTATAATATAACAAAAACAGCACTGAGCACGTGGGAGCACATGAACAACTTGCTATTGTACGGAGTTTGCCACCTGCTATCCCTCTGCTTCAATCTCAGCACAGGTTGTCACCACCCCCTGACTTCTCAGGAAGGCCGAGAGCCCGTAGGGGAGCCGGGGAGCCGAACCAGACACTGTCAGCACGTTCCCTCTGGGCTGAAGGGTCTTGTACCTCACCCAGAGTTTCCCCACTGACTGGGACCCTCTGCATCTTGTCCTTTCTTTTGTTTTAATTGAAACAGGTATATACTAGTGGCTAAATCTGTTACCATGGGAGGAATCACACAGGCAAGTTGTAGTATCATACAAGCAAGTAGTAACATAAACAACAATATGAATAAACAAAATACTAAAGAGATTTCCACAAGTCCCAGAGGGAAGGTGTAAAAAAACAACTATAAATTCACAACCACACATACATCTTCAGCAGCCAAGAAACAGTCCAAAAGCAATTTATTGTCCATCACTTCATGGGAATCCAAGGATTCCTGCGGTTTTGAAGTGATGTACAATAATTCCTGTTAAGAGGAATGCCTGTAATTGGGACCCCCCCCCCACCTGTAATTCTCTCCACCCCTTTTAAGCGCTATGGGTCTTGCACTCTAGGCTATTTACTTGCTCCTTTCACTGTATACAGTGAAACAGCCTCCACGCCTTCAAGGAGACAAAAGCTGGGATTTGGGGGTTCTTTGGTACTTAAAGAAAGGTGCAGCAATGCTAGTCCCCTGGGCGGGATTCTTAGACCATGAGAACATCCTTTCCAACCTTACTGCCACATCCAGTGCTGGCCAATGCAACTGCTTTTGGCTTTGCTAACACTAATTGGGTACAGGCTTTTCCCTGAAGGCTCTGAAGGCATCAAAGCGCTTGCTAAGCCTGCCTGGCTTCTTGCAGCGAGACCAACAGTGCAGCTTTTACTTCTCAGGTACTTCAGCGTTCTCCGTGAGCACTCTGGAGAAAGGAGGGTGACATTGTCTGCGTCCTGCTTTCTCTCCCTCCCACTCTTCTGTTCTCACTCGGAGGATGGGAACTTTTTGCTCCTAGCATTTCCTCTCCTACTTTTCTGGTCATTTTAAGGCTCCTGCCAGCAGTTAACATCTTAGCTTTCCGGGCCCCTGCCAGTAAGCTCCTCCTCAGCCTTTCAGCTGGGGAGCTGTGTGGGCGGTGGGGCGGTCAGCATC
Source organism: Sminthopsis crassicaudata (assembly GCF_048593235.1). Taxonomy (NCBI): domain Eukaryota; kingdom Metazoa; phylum Chordata; class Mammalia; order Dasyuromorphia; family Dasyuridae; genus Sminthopsis; species Sminthopsis crassicaudata. The sequence continues at coordinate 40,294,754 of NC_133621.1, read as the reverse complement.
CCTGAGGCAGCCCCCAGAGGGGACCTGATGCATTTTCTGCCAAAGGCCCCATTCCCAGACGTCACCATCTCCACTCTGGAGGACACCCCATTGTTAATCTGCTCCTGAGAGCTGCTTTCTCTAAGCTTCAGCCTGGAGATCTTGGGCTGACTGACTGGGACGCCACTGCTGCTGGCTTCAGATCTCCTACGCCCCCTCCTGGCACGAAGCCCCAGTGAACGTAGGGACGTGTGTATGACCCTCGCCAGCTCAAAGCAATGACAGGAGATGAGACCTTTGTCCCGGTACCCCAAAAGAATTCGGATCTGGACTGCTTGAGGGGGGGAATGATGGTGAATTCGGAAATTGTATTCCCTGGAGACTCGCCGTCTCCGGCCTTCCCCTGGGAAAGCGCCTTCCCAGAGAAATGGAGTGATGTCATTGATTCCGAGATCCTGGTCAAAGCTCCCTCCATTGAGCTTCGGGGGTGGCCAGGATCCTCTGAGGAAATTCCAGACTCGGGGAACAGCCTTCAAAGTGATTCTATCTATTGGAGTGTCAGGCCCAGATCTGGGCCTGGAGGCACTGGAGGAGCCCAAAGCTCGGGCTTCTGAGAAAGACGCGGGTCTGCAGAAGTCCGGCGCAGGAGCACCTTCGCCAAGGGGTCTTTCCTTGGCACGGCTGCCGACTGTGAGGATGCCCTCTTCTCGGGGTCACCTGTTATCTGACAGGACCGTGCCCTGAGGGGTCCTAGCAAAGCCGGCTTCTCAGCGCCTTTTGCCATTCAGACTTTTCTGGGTCTCATTCTTTGGCGTTGGACCAAAAGGAGGGGATTCTGACCTCCCTCCTGACAACTCTCTGCACTGCCGCTAAGCACAAGTTTCAGGCAGTCACGTGACCCCTATTCCCAGAGGATTGTGGGACAAGAGAGATCAGAACTGAGGTCTCAGTTTCAGGACATGACATGACTACAGGAAGTAGACAGTGTAACCAACCCTTGGTCAATGGTTACTTCCTTTTCAATCCATCAGAGGAATTTAAAAAAAAAAAAAAAAAAAACAGGAAGTGCTCAGCATTAGAAGAACCAATTCCTTCAGCCAATGAGGATGAGGCTCAGTGGTGGGAGGAGCTCCTGCATTAGGCACTTTGTGATTTGCTGTTCTGACTTTCCCTTCCATTGCTCATTGGACTGGAGTGATGTCAGCTTCTCAGAGAAGTATAAAAAAACCTTCGTTTTGCTCCTAGCTACCCCCCCCCCCCCCCCCCACTATTTTCCTCTGTGCTGGTCACTCATCTCGCTGTGTGAACCACAGAGCTTTAGGGCTAGTTCGGATCAGGTGACCTGGCGGTGGGCACACTTAGTGCCAGGGGGATGGCGCCCCGCCCCGTTTGAGGCAGCCCACCATGTTGAGGGCTTCTCCTTGTCTCCAAGGTAAAGTCACCCAGAGCAGAGACTCTGGAGAAAGCAACAAGAAAATTCCCCCTGGTCCTTGAGGTCAAAATGGGCCCCTTGTGTGCCTGCAGCCCAACAGACCGAGCCTCTGTGGGCCTGGAGTGGAGGGTCACTGACTCTGCAGGTGCTCTGGACAAGGGGGGCTTTTGGGGGCGGAGGGCTGGGGGCCACGCCGCCATGATTGGGCCTGTGGAACTTCAGATTGCATTCAAATGAAGATGGGCGTGGCTAGAGCCAAACTGCCCTCTCTGAAGAACAAATGCCTGGAGATAGTCGCTGGGAAACAAATATGGACCGAGTTGCCAAAATATAAAGGAAAAAGATAAATTGATGTTTTGTCCATAAAGATATACCCAAGTTTCACGAAGTCATATGACCCTAAATCTCAGGGGGTGCAGGGCAGCAAAAGTCAGACCCTAGGGCTAAGCTTCAGGAAGTCATGTGACCCACAGACTAAACAACATTGCTGACCATTGGTCAACAGTTACTTTTCAAGCCATCTAATGAACCCACATCTTGTTACTCAGTTTCTGGCTGGGGAGCCCAGGCCATGCTGGACTGGCTCAGTTTATATGTTTGGGCTTCTCCTTGCAAGGGCAGAATACGCGCTTAGTATCTGCAGACACCTCCGAGTAGCCATTGTGGCTGGGGGGGAGGGGGGTGTCTAGCACTCCGTCCCACAGAGATTTCCGGTTTCCTCTGTCATGGTTTTTTGCCTCCATCTTTTTTCTCGCACACCCTGAGGAATGGGATTATGTGTTTCAAATAATTGCACTTATTGTTAGATTGCTATCTTGGGAAGTATGACAAAAATGAATGTTGAAAATTTGCTGTATTTGGAAAAATATTGACATAAGATTTACAAAGTAAAATTTAATTATATGAAATCTCTTCTATGTAAGCTCGCTCTCGCATCTTTTCCCCTCTCCTCTCATTTTCCTCCCTCCCCTTTTTTCCTCAATCTTTCTCCTTTTTCTATCTTCCCTCCCTCCCTCAGTTGGTGCCAAAGGATTTGGTTGAGGCAGATAGGTATTTTTTTTTTTCCATTTCTACTTTCCCTCTTGTTCTAGCGCTCCAGGACAATATTCCCAAATTATTTCTTGCAATATTATGTCAAGGTTCTTTTTTTGGTCCAATTTTCCGGCAGTCCGATTCTATTTTCTCTTCTTAGAAATCTGTTCACCAGATCTTTTAACAACTTTGTTTCACATTATTATTGGTTCCAGTCTTTACAATCTCTTATTTCTTGGTCTCTCACAGCTTCACTTGACTGCCAAATTACTATTTTCATCTTTGAGACTCGGTACCTCCTTTTCAAGTTGGGTTTCTTTTTTCATAATCTTTTGGTTTTTCTTGGATGGATTTTTAAATTTTGATTAGTTTTTCTTCAATGTCTCCGATTTTTACATTTTTAAATCCTCCAGTTCTATAAATTTTCTTTGGGTTTGGAGCCATTTCACATTACTCTTTGGGGGAGAAGACACTAAAATGTCCTCCTCTAAATATGAGCTCTACTCTTCCCTGTTCCCATAATATGTTTCAATAGTGGGGTTCATCTTTGCAGGTCCATTTTTTAAAAGAGGAATTAGTGTTAAGTACCTTTAATTGTGTGTAGGAGGATGATTCCTCAAGCTTCCCTTCAGCTCTACCCTCTGACCAGAATCCCAAACCAAACTCTTCCGTCCTCCAAGTACCGGCAGCAGGCAGCATCCCTGCCCCATTGCCTCTGCACTCTCCAGGTTCTCGGTGGCACAGCTGGACCCAGCTGCCATCCTAATTAGGCTCCAGGACTCAGACAACTTGACAAACGGCAGTCTGGGAGCTGAAAGTCTCTGTGATTCCTGCTTCCGAAGCTCCAGCCAACACCCAACAAGGCCAGGGATCCCCACTTGTTTCTGTGAGTTTAGCCTGGAGGAGTTGGTACTTCAGACAGGTTCATCCCCAAGCCCAATGGCTTTCCTTGCACCTTTTTGGCTTGTGTCTGAAGGACCTTGTTCTACCCCAAGTCTTCAATCTTAATGTCTATATTTTCTCTGAGGGACAAATTTGTTCAATTTGTGAGAGAAATCAGGAGAGCTGGAATTAACAGTCTGTTCTCAACCATATTTCTAGAATCCTGCAGAGGAGAATTTTTTTTTTAAAAAAAGCTCCAAAATGGACCTTGTTGTCCAGAACTGTCTCTCTGGGGTTTTTGAGAGGAGTGCCAGGAGACACTCTTGAGAGAAGTTTTGGATTGGGGGACAAGGCAGGATGGATTTCAGAGGTCCTTTTCTGAGGAGTATTGGCTTTGACAGGACAATCTGAGTTAGCGTGCTGATGATCCTTGGAGAAAACAAAAGGGAATGAAATGGTTCCACCAGGATTAGCGGCACTGCCAGGGCCATAGGAGGAAACTCAAAAGCCAAGTTTCTGAACCATGACGCCACCTTGAGGTCCTTTTCCTGTGTCATTGACCTGGCAGTTATATTTTCATTCTGGCAATTGAGGTCTGGCCCTTGCTCACTGTTGAGCCCAAGGGGGTGACACGGTGAGGGGGACATCAGAGTATCACCGATTTTGCCTGCTGGTTCACGTTTTTTTGCTGCTCTTGGACCAAGTCTGTGAATGAAGAAGCAACCATATGAGCAAAGGGGAAGGAATCAGGAAACAGATTGTGGTGGGAAAGATGGCAGCAGCTCTGCGATTATGATCTTCCAAGAGTGATACCTGGTTTTTGGAGAAAGTGCTTGGAGAATGGACCCTTGGCAGTGTGCTCTTACATATGCTTTCATTGGATACTTGGAGGAAGCCCAAGAGACAACTTCATTACTTCCAATTTTTCTTGTAAACTACTTATTTGTACATGGTTGTTTGTATGGAGTCACCTCCTTAGACTGGGAGCTCCTTCAGGCCAGGGCCTAGCTGGGCCTTTCTTTGTATCCCTCCAGTGCTTACTATGGAGCTTGACCCAGAGTAAATAATGATTATTGTTTGTGGCCTCCACTAAATCTTTCCCATTTCTCTCTCCTAAACTGTATGCACTGTGGTTTCACACATTCTCATTTAGTTGAGGTTTACTAATTGAAATGTAAAGTTACTATTGTAACTTCCAAAGTACAAAAGTGAATTATTTCTCTCCTTTTAATTTTAACTTATTTAGTATTTTACCCAAGTTACATTCAAGATATTTTCTTACATTTGTTTTTAAGATTTTTGCTTTTTAAGTTCTTTCCCTGATTCCCACCTACAATTAAGAAACCACATTTGGGTGGAGCCAAGATGGCGGAGAAGATACATGCGAATTTGTAAGCTCCCTTCTTCCCTCATTACCAATTAGTTAAATCAGCCTCAAAAAATAATGCTGGACTGATAGAAACCACAAGGACTAGAAGCACATTCTGAAGAGAATCTGGAGTTTCAACAGAAAAGGTCAGTTCCAAGGGAAGGAAGAAAAAAGGCCAGCACAGACAGTTAGATGCTAGCACACTGTGCTTATAGGGCTGGGGAGAACTCTGGGATCAGAGAAGCCACCGAGATAGAGGAATCTGACACAGGCTGTTAGCTCTTCCCTGCTTATAAAACAGCAGTTCAGAGAGAAATCAAGTCATTTTAAAATATAAAACCAGATCCTAGAACCACCCCAATTCAGAAGTGATCTAACAGATCTCAGGCATGGCTGTGCAGCCACTTTCTGCTGTCTGGGGCTTCATCTTAGGGTAGTTAAGAGCCTGAACAGCTGGGACACAGCCTGAGGCAACATCTAATCCACATAGTGCTGGGCTTAGCCTGAGGCTTTGGAACTCTTAACAGCCTTGGAATTCCCAGAGAAGTGGAACCTTTGAAATAGGGACCGCAGTTTCCGGGCAGACACTTCCAGTTTGAGCTCAGGGGCTTTTCACATCAGCTGCTGATATCCATGCCCCACAGGACACATTGGCTGGGCTTTGTGTCACTTTTACTGTTCAGTCTTAAACCTCAGGGCAGTCGCTAGGACACACAGCAGGGTCCTTCACTGGGCAACCCTCACAGTGCAGCCATACTAATCACCTCTAAGGCACTTCCAGGGAGGGGGAGGGAAACTCTCCCAGAGCTCTCTCTTAACTCAGGCACAGGAGCCGCTGCATCTATCTGGTCTGGGAGGAAGCTGGTAAATAAATAAATAAACTTCTTATCCCAAGGGCAGACCCCAACAGATTTTTAACAATGAGTAAAAAGCTGAAGAGAATGATTGATTCCTTCTACACAGAGAAAGAGCAGGTATCCAACCCTGAGGAAGTTAACAGCAGGGAGTCAGCAGATAACAGCTTAAAGGGGAACGATACCTGTCTCCCATCACATAACTCTCTCCTAGAAGAGACTATTAAAAAGTTAAGAGAGTTTGAAGAAAGATGAGGAAAGGAAAGAGAAGCTATGATAGAGAATAACAACGTTCTGAAATTTGAGTTGGAAAAAAAAGAATTCGCAGGAGATGCAGGGAAACAAAATTTGTGAATTAGAAAAGGTTAAAAAAAATCACAGGAAAGTAGGATTTCTGAATTGGAAAATATAAAAAATTCTCAAGAAAGTAGGATTTCTGAATTGGAAAAAGAAAACTCTCTAAAAAAATTAGGGAAATGGAAAAAAATTCAATAGAGCAAAATAATTCACTTAAAAACTCAATTGGGCATATACAAAAAGAACTAAAAAATGTGAATGAAGAAAATAACTCAGTAAAAATTAGGATGGAACAAATAGAAATGAATGATTCATTGAGAACCCAAGAATCAGTTAAACAAAACAAAAAAAAAAAAAAAAAAAAAAATGAAAAGCTGGAGAATAACGTCAAATACTTACTGGGAAAATCTATAGACCTGGAAAATAGATCTAGGAAAGATAATCTGAAGATCATTGGACTTCCCGAAAACTATGATCAAAAAAAAGAGCCTAGATTCTATTTTACAGGAAATCAAAGAGAACTGTCCAGAGATAATAGAAACAGAAGGGAAAATAGGCATTGAAAGAATTCATCAAACACCTTCTGAAAAAGACCCTAAAAAAAGAACTCCACAGAACATTGTGCCTAAGCTGCAGAACTACCAAACAACAGAAAAAATATTGCAAGCAGCTAGAAAAAAGCAATTCAAATATCAAGGTGCCACAATAAGGGTCACTCAAGATCTGGCTGCCTCCACATTAAAAGATCGAAGGGCCTGGAAACTGATATTCATTCCATAAGGCAAAAGATCAAGGATTGCAACCAAGAATAAATTATTCAGTTAAGTTTAGCATTTTCTTCCATGGAAGAAGATGGTCATTTAATGAAACAGAGGAATTCCATTTGTTTCTAAGAAAAAAACCAGACTTAAACAAAAAATTTGATCTACATCCACAAGACTGAAGAGAAACAGAAAAAGGTAAAAAGAACTCTTGAGAACTATATCTCTGTTGTGGATATATATAGAAAGTCCGCTTGGATAATTTGATTTTACTGATATAAAAAAGGGGGAGTAGTAAAGGGAAGGGGGTAGTATCAGAAAAAGGGAAAGGAGTGATAAAAAGAGAGAAACTACATCCCAGGAAGAGGCATAGAAAAATATACCACATCTGAGGGAATTTAGAGAGAGGGTGAAACATTGTGTGAATCTTACTCTCATCAGAGTAGGCTCAAAGAGTAAATAATTGACATTTGTTTTTCAGAGAATTCTCTCTCACCCCATCAAAAGGGGGGAGAGGGAAAGGAAAAAGGAAAAGAGGAATAAGGGAAGGGCACAAGAAAAGGGAAGGATTTGGAAGGAGGGGGTAGGGATACTAAAAAGGGAGGGCTGTGCGTCACAAGTGGGGTCTATAAATTAAATATTGGGGAAGGGGTTCGGGGGGTCAAGGGAAAAAAGCATAATCTGGGGATAATACTATGGCAGGAAATACAGAATTAGTAATTTTAACTGTAAATGTGAATGGGATGAACTCTCCCATCAAAAGGAGACGGATAGCAGACTGGATCAAAAGTCAGAACCCTACAATATGTTGTTTATAGGAAACACGCTGAAAGCAGGGAGATACATACAGAGTAAAGGTAAAAGGGTGGAGCAGAATCTATTATGCTTCAGGTAAAGCCAAAAAAGCAGGGGTAGCCATCCTTATCTCAGATCAAGCAAAAGCAGAAATTGATCTAATTAAAAGAGATACAGAAGGAAATTATATCCTGCTAAAAGGTAGCATGAACAATGAAGCCATATCAATACTAAACATATATGCACCAAATGGTATAGCATCTAACTTTCTAAAGGAAAAGTTAAGAGAGTTGCAAGAAGAAATAGACAGTAAAACTATAATAGTGGGAGATCTTAACCTTGCACTCTCAGATTTAGACAAATCAAATCACAAAACAAATAAAGAAATTAAAAAAGTAAATAGAACATTAGAAAAACTCGGTATGATAGACCTTGGGAGAAAACTGAATGGTGATAGAAAGGAATATACTTTCTTCTCAGCATTTCATGGAACCTATACAAAAATTGACCATATATTAGGACATAAAGATCTCAAAATTAAATGCAGGAAGGCAGAAATAATAAATGCCTTCTTCTTAGATCACAATACAATAAAAACTACATTCAATAAGAAGTTAAGGGTAAATAGACCAAAAAGTAATTGGAAACTGATTATCTTAAAGAATGACTGGGTGAAACAGCAAATTATAGAAACAATTAATAATTTCATCCAAGATAATGACAATGAGACATCATACCAAAATCTGTGGGATGCAGCTAAAGTGGTAAATTGGGGAAATTTTATATCTTTAGAGGCTTATTTGAACAAATAGAAAAAAAAGATTAATGAATTGGGCCTGCAACTTAAAAAGCTAGAAAAATACCAAATTAAAAACCCCCAACCAAAAATCAAACTTGAAATACAAAAATTAAAAGGAGAAATCAATAATATTGAAAGTAAAAAAGCTATTGAATTAATAAATGAAACCAAGAGTTGGTTTTATGAAAAAGCAAATAAAATAGATAAACCTTTGGTAAATCTGATCAGAAAAAGGAAAGAGGAAAATCAAATTGTTAAGTCTTACAAATGAAAAGGGGGATCTTTCCACCAATGAAGAGGAAATTAGAAAAGTAATGAGTTACTTTGCCCAACTTTATGCCAATAAATTTGATAACTTAAGTGAAATGGATGACTTCCTCCAAAAATATAGGCTTCCTAGATTAACAGAGGAGGAGGTAAACTACTTAAATTGTCCCATTTCAGAAAAAGAAATAGAACAAGCTATTAATTAACTCCCCAGGAAAAAATCCCCAGGACCAGATGGATTTACATGTGAATTCTACCAAACATTTAAAGAACAATTAGCCTCAATGTTATATAAACTATTTGAAAAAATAGGGGATGAAGGAGTCCTACCAAACTCCTTTTATGACACAGACATACTGTTACCTAGGTATTAGATACTGATACCAGGTAGATCGAAAACTGAGAAAGAAAACTATAGCCCAATTCCTTAATGAATATTGATGTTAAAATCTTAAATAAGATATTAGCAAAAAGACTTCAGAAAATCATCCCCAGGAGAATACACTATGATCAAGTAGGATTTATACCAGGAATGCAGGGCTGGTTTAATATTAGGAAAACTATTAGTATAATTGACCAAAATAACAATCAAATTAATAAAAACCATATGATCATCTCAATAGATGCAGAAAAAGCATTTGATAAAATCCAACATCCATTCCTACTAAAAACGCTTGAGAGTATAGGAATAAATGGATTATTCCTTAGAATAATCAGGAGCATATATTCTTGACTGTCAGCCATCAGTAAGCATAATATGCAATGGAGATAAACTGAAACCTTTCCCAGTAAGATCAGGAGTGAAACAAGGTTGCCCACTATCACCATTATTATTCAATATTGTATTAGAAATGTTAGCCTCGGCAATAAGAATCAAGAAAGAGATTAAAGGAATAAGAGTAGGTAATGAGAAAATCAAACTGTCATTCTTTGCAGATGATATGATGGTATACTTAGAAAACCCCAGAGATTCTAATAAAAAGTTATTAGAAATAATTCACAACTTTAACAAATTTGCTGGACAGAAAATAAATCCACATAAATCCTCAGCATTTTTATACATCATCAACAAAATGCAACAGCAAGAGATACAAAGAGAAATTCCATTCCAAACAAATGTTGAGAGTATAAAATATTTGGGAATTCATTTACCAAAGAAAAGTCAGAAATTATATGAGCAAAATTACAAAACACTTGCCACAAAAATAAAGTCAGATTTAAATAATTGGAAAGACATTCAGTGCTGGTGGATAGGCCGAGTGAATATAATAAAAATGATAATACTCCCCAAACTAATCTATTTATTTAGTGCTGTACCAATCAGACTCCCAAGAAACTATTTTAATGATTTTGAAAATAACAACAAAATTCATATGAAAGAATAAACGGTCGAGAATTTCAAGGGAACTAATGAAAAAAAAGTCAGATGAAGGTGGTCTAGGTGTACCTGATCTAAAGCTATATTATATAGCAGCAGTCACCAAACCATTTGGTATTGGCTAAGAAATAGACTGGTCGATCAGTGGAACAGATTAGGTACAAAGGACAAAAAAGGGTACATCTATAGCAATCTAGTCTTTGACAAACCCAAAGATACCAACACTTGGGATAAAAATTCATTATTTGAAAAAAAAAAACTGTTGGGAAAACTGGAAATTAGTATGGCAGAAATTAGATATGGATCCACACTTAACACCATATACCAAGATAAGATCAAAATTGGTCCATGACTTAGGCATAAAGAATGAGATCATAAATAGATTAGAGGAACAGAGAATAGTCTATCTCTCAGACCTGTGGAGGAGGAAGGAATTTATGACCAGAGGAGAACTAGAGATCATTATCGATCACAAAATAGAAGATTTTGATTACATCAAACTAAAATGTTTCTGTACAAACAATACTAATGCAAACAAGATTAGAAGGGAAGTAACAAATTGGGAAAATATTTTTACAGTTAAAGGTTCTGATAAAGGTCTCATTTACAAAATATATAGAGAACTGACCCTAATTTATAAGAAATCAAACTATTCTCCAATTGATAAATGGTCAAAAGATATGAACAGACAATTCTCAGATGATGAAATTGAAATTATATCCACTCATATGAGTGTTCCACATCACTACTGATCAGAGAAATGCAAATTAAGACAACTCTGAGATACCACTACATACCTGTCAGATTGGCTAAGATGACAGGAAAAGATAATGATGAATGTTGGAGGGAGTGTGGGAAAACTGGGGCACTGATACATTGTTGGTGGAGTTGTGAAAGAATCCGGCCATTCCGGAGAGCAATTTGGAACTATGCCCCAAAAGTTATCAAACTGTGCATACCCTTTGATCCAGCATTGCTGCTATTGGGCTTATATCCCAAAGAAATACTAAAGAGGGGAAAGGGACCTGTATGTGCCAAAATGTTTGTGGCAGCTCTTTTCGTAGTGACTAGAACCTGGAAGATGAATGATGTCCATCAATTGGAGAATATTTGGGTAAATTATGATATATGAAGGTTATGGAATATTATTGCTCTGTAAGAAATGACCAGCGGATGAATACAGAGAGGTTTGGAGAGACTTACATGAACTGATGCTGAGTGAAATGAATAGAACCAGAAGATCTCTGTACACTTCAATGTTGTATGAACATGTATTCTGATGGAAGTGGTTATCTTCAACATAAAGAAGATCCAACTCACTTCCAGTTGATCAATGATGGACAGAAACAACTAAACCCAGAGAAGGAACACTGGGAAGTGAATGTAAATTATTAGCACTACTGCCTACCCAGGTTAGTTATACCTTCAGAATCTAATACTTAACGTGCAACAAGAAAATTGGATTCACACACATATATTGTATGTAGGTTATACTGTAACACATATAAAATGTATGGGATTGCCAGTCATCTAGGGGAAGGAGTAGAGGGAGGGAGGGGAAAATTTGGAAAAATGAATACAAGGGATAATGTTATAAAAAAAATTACTCATGCATATATACTGTCAAAAAAATTTATAATTATAAAATTAAAAAAAAAAAGAAAAGAAACCACATTTGAAATTATCCAAAACATTTTCAAAAGTTGTGGAAAAAATCATACATCTCCCACCCTAATGAAAAAATAAAATGAAAAATAAAAAATAAAAAGAGAGAGATAAAGAGGGAAATAGAGAATTATTCGATCTCTCTTCCCCAATTCCCACATAATCTCTGTTGGACATTTTGACCTATATGCCCAATTGCTCAGGTGCAATCCCTTCTTTGCCACCCCCCCCACTCTCTTCTGAGATTCACTTTCCTGTCAGCCAGGTTTGCAGGCTTAGTCATTCACCACTCTTCCCTTTGCTCAGCCCCCAGAGCATCCATTGAGCTTGGCATCTTTAAATTCCTTACTCAACATCATTTTTCTTTCAGAAGTTTTCTTTTCTTCACTCCCATAGCTGTCAGCCTGGTGACCCTGCACACCTCTGTCCTAAACTCTTCAATAGTCTCATTGTTCCATTAGGATTATGACTTCTGACAGTACTTTTCTATGCTCTGTATTTATCTGCCAAATTCTAGTTTATGTGCTTTTCCCCTCCTCAGAATCAATTTTGGGGGCATCTTATGTAGTAGTGACTGATATAAGAGCAAGTATTACTACATGTATATTGATTAATTGATTCTCATCATGAAGAAAATACTCGATTTCTTTTCACCATGTAGAATGAAAAAGATTTCCTGAGAGAAAAGAAAAGAAAAGGACAAATAAGTACTAAGAACTCTGGTTTCAATAAGTACCCAATCTTCCCAACTAAAGTAGTAGTTAGTAGCCCAAAAAGGCACTAATAATATTTGCACAGCCCAGCTATTGCTTTTCATTGTCTAATAGGTTTCTACAGTAGAGCCAGCCTCAACACAATTGAGAAAAATGATCCATTCCTACAGGGCCCTTTCCCTGTTTCCTCCTCTCTTCTTCCCATCTCTCTTCTTTCCTCATTATTAAAAGTAATCCAAAGGGAGAAACTGAGAAACTCCCTTGAATAACAATAGAAAAAATAGAGATTGAAACATTGTGAGCAAAGTGTCTGCAAGTTCACTTGTTATATTTTGAAGTGTCCTATTTTAAATGGAGGGTGGGTACCGCCTTATCAGACTGTCCAAAGTACAAAATTTCTGATAATAATTCTAATATTTTTTGATTTCACAACATCCTTTGGACCTGTCAGGTTTATAATCCATGGGCTCTCATCCTTGCTTCTTTCCTCTAAAAGTTTCTCATATTTGTATTCTCAAATTCACAAGACGTAAGGGGGGAAAGTAGTAACTACAATGTGGGCCAGAAAGAGAGCCTTGAAAGCCCTAACCTACACTTCTACCCTGGAAAAGCCTTTCTTAACTCTTTCAGTGCCTTGAAGCGCACCAGCTCTCTAAGAAGAAATGACAGATTGTCTACCCAAGCACAGGGAGAAAGGGATTTTCCATACCTACCTGAGATATCTACAGGTACAATGAACTGTATCCACCCCCTCCAGTTAAAAAAAAGCAATGGAATAGATATGCATTTTGTGATTGCAGAGAGTTTATGAATTTAAAATATGGTTTGGACAAAGGTGGGACAGGTTCTCCTAGTTGTCAGAAGGTTGTCAGAAAATAGGTTCAGTTTGATGGTGCTTGGCCCCATCTCCTCTCCAACTAAGGCGATCCCCCAATGGATGGAATTGTTTGAATGAGGCAGTTTCAGGGTCACATCAAGGAGAGAAAGTAGAAGCAGCACCTCTCTTCTGCTCTTTGCATTGTACTTGTCAGCCTTCCCCACTTTCTCCTTTGATCCTTACATGTGAGGAAACTGAGGCAAATGGGTGAAATGGTTTTGGCTCAGGGACATTCAGCTCTAAGACTGAATTTGAAACAACTTATCCCGACTCCCAGGCCCACGTCTTCCTTCTACTTAACAGCAGAAGAGCTTCTTCAGGATAACAACAAAAAGCCATTTCCTTTGTAGGTGAGTCTCAGATGGTTTGAGTAATCTCTCCAGAGTCTATAGAAGAGGATTCTCTCATAAATTCTCACATGTATCCCAGCTGCTCCCCCATTGAGGACAGAGGAACAAGCATCTTGTCCAGCTCCTCTTGCTGGCACTAGGAATGTCTCATTCATCTCTACACCAGTGACGTCCCACAAACCTCCCTCCAATCCAGAACAGTCTGTATCATGGAAGCTCCTACCTGTAAGAGCTTCTCAAAGATTCAAATCACAATGCATCTCCTTAGCCAATCAAGTTCCAGTTATGATAGGCTCTCTGAGGCTACCACTGAGCATTCTCTCTCTCTCTCTCTCTCTCTCTCTCTCTCTCTCTCTCTCTCTCTCTCTCTCTCTCTCTCTCTCTCTCTCTCTCTTCTCCACACACATATACACTTTTCCCTTTGTCTCTCTCTCACAAGATCTTGTCTATCATCTCTATTTTCTCTATATATCTTTTCTCTATCTATATTTCTATCTTCTCCATCTTGATATCTGTAGTCTATCTCTATTTTCTCTTATCTTTGTTTTCTGTATCTCTCTATTTTCTCTATCTCTTTATGTCTCTATTCCATCTCTGCATCTCTATCTCTTTCTTCCCTATATCTGCATCTCTATATCTGCTACCCTTCTCCCTTTTTCTACCTCCCTCTGCTCCTAGCCCTTTTCCTATCCCTTTTTCCCACAATTCCCTCCCCTCAAACTCTCTCTCTCTTCTCTTTGCCTATCCTACTCCATTGAATCTATCCCTCCCTTTTATCCCATTCCATCTCCTTTCACCTCTCTCCTTCTCTGTCTCCCTCTCTCTCTCATCTTTCTCTCTCTTGCATAGAGCATGACTGTTGAGACCTGGCCTTTTATGGTAGTAACGGTTTGCGAGGTAGTCAGGACACCACATGGTTCCACATGGAACCAATTTTCCGTTACAGCAGTTATCTTCCTCCAATCACATTTCTCATTGCAGATAGGAAGTTTCTTAGTTCCCTGAAGCCAAGCAATTCTGCCTTAATTGGGTTTCACACTGTATTTCAAACTTTCCCACTGATTCTCATTAAATAGTTTTGCCATCTTCCATCTAGCATGTATACTTACCAAAGAATAAAAATACCTCCTAATGCTGAACTTTTAAAATTCTAGTCTTCCTCTGACCATTAATAAGGAAAAAAAATTGTGTCTAGTGTGGATAGATAAGGGCAATTTGATATGCTTCTCTGTAAAACTTTTTTGGTTCAGCTTTCATTTCTTTTCTCTGTCTGGTTCATTTCCAGGACAGATATATGAGTTTCTTTATTGATAGGGCAACAAAATTGCCATCTTTTTCCTTCTCTTCTCCTATCTTCCTTAACACTCCACTCACAATCTTGTGTCAAACTTCCTTTTAGCTATCATATCCTAGGTAGTCTGCCTCTCTTAAAATCATCTTGTGAATATCCCAAGGCACTGGTAGATTTGTTATGAAAAGATTAATTTCAGCCCGATAATTCTCCTATCTTTCCTTCAAATCAACCTGAAAACAAGAAGGAAAAGGGCTTGATGCAGTGGGCAATTTTCTCCACTTATACCCCAAATCCCTGTACCATCTACATATTCATTTGGCTCTGAAGCATATACTCTCTTATACCTCTTCCCTTGCTATCCTATGTGCTTGACAATAAAATGTCCTGATTTTCTAATTATATCACAAGTTTCTTGTGAGCCTCAGTTTCTTCACCTATAAAATGGGGATAGATAACAACATTTGTATCTATGAAGGATTCTGAACTTTAAAGTTTTATGAAAATGTAAATAGCTGTTATTGTTATTTGGCTATTAATGTGCCTGTTGAAAAAATTTCTGTCATTCAGGTTGATGTCTAAGATTCAGAAGGCCTGACTTGAGGTCTTAGTTCAGACAATAATTGTGAAATACTGAGTAAGGAGGAAAATAACAACAAAATCTCTATGACTCAGGTTATTATCTGTAAAATGTGAATAATTAAAGGGTATCTACCCAAGACTGGTTAGGAAGATATTATAAGAGGGTAGATATAAAAATCCTTTGAAATCCAAAGTGTGAGGAGTGTCTGGAGTCTCCATTTCAAGGTATAGATTCTTATCAGTTGTTCAGTAACAAATACAATCTATCAAGTATCTTGAACATATGCAAAGCTTGCTTCCCATTCTACCAAATCTTGGGAATTCAGTGTGGGAGGGGGGCTCAGTTTCTGGCACTGACACGTACTGCCCTTGTGATCCTGAGTAAGTCGTCTCATTTTTAGTGATTTGTCTCGCTTCTAAGACTATAAGTTTCTTATCGGAATTGGCAGAAGGAATTCCTCAGTAGGTACTTTCCATACCAATTAAACCACTAGTCAGGCTGAGATATACATACATACATACAAACATACACACAGATACACTCACATATATACACATACACATATTTACACACACATAGTATACAATATACATATACGCACATACATGCACATGGATAACACATATTTTATTAAATATGCATGAGTACACAAGGATCATATACTCACCCCTTTTCATATGCTTTCTTTATGTACATACATATATACTTATGTAGATGTATCCATATGTTTTAGCTCTCTGCCTTTACAGCAGCAGAATGTAAACTCCTCAAGGGCAGCGACTGTTTCATTTTCATATTCACAGTTTTACCCAAGGCCACATGGATAATTGGTGTCAGAATTAGAGCTCAGTTCCCACGACTCCAAGTTTAATACTCCTTTGGCCATAGCACCCACGGGTCTTCTTGCTGCTTTGATTCACCTCCCCAAAGTGGGCAGTGGATCTCAGGTGCCTCTGACTCTAAAATTGGATGTTTCTGTCCTTCCTGGACCCATTTTGAGTTAATCTTCAATTATTTACCCACCAATTATGTTTCTACCAAAAGTTCATCAGGCCTGAGGTTGCTGGGCACTTATGACATTGCCACCAGGCCCACTTTTGCTGCATATGTTGTAATTATGCCAATCAGACTGACTGATAAAGCTGTCAGAGCACCCTGATTAGCGGAAGAGATGTACTCAAACAGGAGGTCTCACAATTTCTCATTTCTCATTCTGGAAAAAATTCCAAGGAAACCTCACCCTGCTGATTACACTTGAAATGTTAAAGGAGCCTTCCTCTTTGGTCCTCATCAACTGGAAGCAAAAGGGATGTCTTCCTCAAGCTTCAGCCCCACAAGGGAAAACTGGAAGCCCCAGTTTAAATCAGTGTGATACAAAGGGAAGAGACCTGAATCAGGAACCCTCTAGTCTGTGTTTTACCACTAATGAACTATGCAATCTGAAGCAATTCATCTCATCTCTCTAGACCTCTATTTCCTCATCTGGAAAATGGACATAGGAGGCAGCATGGCATAGAGGATAGAATCCAGCAGAATTTGATTTAACTTATGCCTTTGCTGTGGGATGACATTGGCTAAGACATTTAATTCTTCAGTTCCTCAAGCAGTTCTTTAAAACTCTAATCTGCCCACAGAAGGTAAGAAACTGCATTGGAAGGAAGGGTTTTTTCCTGATTCTTATGTCAATGAAATCACAGAATCAGCTTTTTAGAAACGGTGACAATCAAACCTATCTTACTTAGCTCAGAGAAGTGTGGGAGGCGGCACCTTGTTGGGACTTCTCCAATATTAATCATAAAGGCTTTGGATTGTTTTTCTCTAGACCTATAATTTCGGCAGTACAGGGAACTTAAGGCATGGAAATTCCCTCCACCAATGTGAATCTACAGATTCCCTGACATCCAGTAAAGCTTAGCAGGTAAGTCAAAGCAATATAAATCATATCTGATTTTCCCATATAAATTTATGGGTAAAGGTTTGATGCCAGACTTTTCATAATGATAACCACAAATGCCACATTTAATAAATCATAGGCATGTAACTACACTATAGCTTTCTAAAGTGTTTCCTTTGATCTTTATAACCTTAGTGATATGAATACTCATAGTAAAATTTTTCACCTAATACAATTCTTAACACAGGAGTTAATCTAGTATCTTAAGGGCTTTTCTGTAAGAGTCACTTGACCCTGGTTAGATCCTAAGTAGGACAAAGAGTCATAGATTTAGAGTTCAATGACACCTTTTTAGCCACTGAGTCCAATATTATTATTTTCCATTTGGGGAAATTGATGCTCAGAAAGATTAAGTGATTTATTCAGAGTCATGCAGCTAATAAGTGACTGGAAGAAGATCTTCCTGATTCCAAATCTAGCACTCTATCCACTTCACTGGGGTTGTTCATTATTTTTTCACTGATGCTACATAACCAGCCCAAGTCCTTTTCCAGGAGTATGTTATCTTCTTTACATCACTTCTGTACCTGTTTTCATTGGTAACATACCGTGACTATATACTTCTCCAGTACTCTTTGGATAACTAGCAACTTCAGAGATTCTTCATAATCTGTAAAATGAGCTGGAGAAGAAAGTGGCAAGCTACTCCAATATCGTTGCCAAGAAAAGCTCAAAGGGGTCACAAAGGTTGGAGGTGACAACAACTAAACAAAATCCATCAATTAAAAAATGACTGAGCACTTTAAATATAGCAGAATATCTTTGTGCCATTTTGTTCTTGTTCAATTGTTTTCAGCTGTTTCCAACCCCTCATGAACCCCTTTTGGAGTTTTCTTGGCTGAGATATTGAAACATTTACTATTTCCTTTTCTAACTCATTTTATAGAGGAGGAAACAGAGGCAAACAAGAGTTAAGTGACTTGCACATGGTCAAACCGCTAAAAAGTGTCAGAGATCACATTTGAACTTGGGTTTCTCTGACTCCAGGTCCTGAGCTCTATCCACTGTGCCACCTAAGTATAAGAAGTGATGCTTTCAGAGAAGTCTAAAAAGACTTTTATGAACTGATGCAGAATAAAATCAATAGAACAAGGAAACCAATTTGTACAATAATAGCAACAATGTAAAACAACTTAGAAAGACTTAAGAACTCTGATAAGCATGAAAACTGAGTGTTGAGCTTGCTATCTGACTTTTGACAGAAGAGAGATACACTCAGGCTGAGAAAGAAGATGTATTTTTGGACATAGCCAATGAAGAATTTATTTTGCTTGACTATATGGAGACAAAGTTTTGTTGTCTTTTCTTTTTCTTTTTTCCTAATTTGAGACTACATTTATATCTATTTATATTTTTAAAAAATTATGTTTATCTACATATATACTTGTTATCATAGCCCAAATCTGTTATCCTGTTATTTTCTTGGTGCAGAGAACTTCCAGTCTTTGTGTTGGGTACAAATGATTTTTTATAGTTAATCCTTACCAAAAAAATCTTCACACTGCGCTATTGTTGTCTTACCAGGATTTCATAAACTTTTTTCCACTCATGACTCCTTTTCATCAATTATTTTTTTAACATGATGCTGGGTATATAGTTATGTAAAATGCATATGCAAATTAAATATTTACTAATAATAAATCATAAAGAAATTTATTTTAAAATAATTCTTTGGTATGTATATATATATATATATATATATATATATATATATACATTTGCATTTCTCTGATCAGTAGTGATTTGGAATACCCTTTCATATGAGTAGAAATAGTTTCAATTTCATCATCTGAAAACTGTTTTTTCATATGCTTTGACCATTTATCAATTGGTTTGATTCCTTATAAATTAGAGTCAATTCTCTATGTATTTTGGAAATGAGGCCTTTATTAGAACATTTAATTGTAAAAATGTTTTCCCAGTTTATATGTATATACATATATATATATATATATATATATACATATTATCATTTATTAAAAACAAAAGCAAATTGTATACTAATGAGAAAAGAAATCAAGCCATTCTCCAATTGATAAATGGCCAAGGGATATGAACAGACAATTCTCAGATGAAGAAATTGAAACTATTTCTAGCCATATGAAAAGATGTTCCAAATCACTACTGATCATAGAAATGTAAATTAAGTCAACTCTGAGATACCATTGCACACCTGTTAGATTGGCTAAGATGACAGGAAAAGATAATGACTAATGTTGGAGGGGATGTGGGAAAACTGGAACTCTGATACATTGTTGGTGGAGTTGTGAATGGATCCAGCCATTCTGGAGAGCAATTTGGAACTATGCTGTGTTACTACTGAGCTTATATCCCAAATATTAAAGAAGGGAAAGGGACCTGTATGTGCCAAAATGTTTGTGTCAGCCCTTTTTGTAGTGGTTAGAAACTGGAAATTGAATGGAGGTCCATCAATTGGAGAATGGCTGAATAAATTATGGTATATGAATGTTATGGAATATTATTGTTCTGCAAGAAATGACCAGCAGGATGATTTCAGAAAGCCCTGGAGAGACTTAGATGAACTGATGCTGAGTGAAATGAGCAGGATCAGGAGATCATTATATACTTCAACAACAATACTATATGAGGATCAATTCTGATGAACTTGGCTCTCTTCAACAATGAGATGAACCAAATCAGCTCCATTTGTTCAATTATGAATAGAAGCAGCTACACCCAGCAAAAGAACTATGGGAAAGGAATATGACCTACAACATAGGATTTACATTCCCTTTGTTTTTGTCTGCTTGCACTTTTGATTTCCTTCTCAGGTTTTTTTAACCTTATTTCCAATTTTTTATTATAATTTTTTTTTATTGACAGAACATATACACGGGTAAGTTTTACAACATTGTCCCTTGCACTCACTTCTGTTCCAACTTTTCCCTTCCCTCCCTCACTCCTTCCCCCCAGATGGCAGGCAGTCTTACACATGTTAAACATGTGTAAAGTATATCCTAGATACAATATATATGTCCAGATCCGTACAGTTCTCTTGTTGCATAAGAAAAATTGGATTCAGAAGGTAAAAAATACCTGGGAAGAAAAACAAAATTGCAAGTAGTCCATATTCATTTCCCAGTGTTCCTTCTCTGGGTGTAGCTGATTCTGTCCATCATTGATCAACTGGAACTGAATTAGGTCTTCTCTTTGTTGAAGATATCCACTTTCATCAGAGCACATCCTCATACAGCATTTTTGTTGAAGTGTATAATGATCTCCTAGTTCTGGTCATTTCACTCAGCATAAGTTCATGTAAGTCTCTCCAAGCTTCTCTGTATTCATCCTGCTGGTCATTTATTACAGAACATTAATATTCCATAACATTCATATACTACAATATACCCAACCATTCTCCAATTGATGGACATCCATTCATTTTCCAGTTTCTAGCCACTATAAAAAGGGCTTCCACAAACATTTTGGCATATACAGAGCCCTTTCCCTTCTTTAATACCTCTTTAGGATATAATAGTAACACTGCTGGATCAAAGAGTATGCACAGTTTAGTAACTTTGAGCATAATTCCAAATTGCTCTCCAGAATGGCTAGATCCATTCACAACTCCACCAACAATGCATCAGTGTCCTAGTTTTCCTTCATCCCCTCCAACATTTGTCACTGTCTTTTCCTGTCATCTTAAAAAATCTGACAGGTGTGTAATGATAGCTCAGAGTTGTCTTAATTTGCATTTCTCTGATCAGTAGTGATTTGGAATACCCTTTCATATGAGTAGAAATAGTTTCAATTTCATCATCTGAAAACTGTTTTTTCATATGCTTTGACCATTTATCAATTGGTTTGATTCCTTATAAATTAGAGTCAATTCTCTATGTATTTTGGAAATGAGGCCTTTATTAGAACATTTAATTGTAAAAATGTTTTCCCAGTTTATTGCTTCACTTCTAATCTTGTTTGCATTAGTTTGGTTTGTACAAAAGCCTTTTAATTTGATATAATCAAAATTTTCTATTTTGTGATCAATAATTATCTCTAGATTTTCTTTGGCCACAAATTCCTTCCTCCTCCACAAATCTAAGAGGCAAAGCATCCCATGTTCCTCTAATTTATTTATAATCACATTCTTTATGCCTAAATCATGAACCCATTTTGATTTTATCTTGGTATATGGTGTTAAGTGTGGATCCATATCTAATTTCTGCCATACTAATTTCCAGTTTTCCCAGCAGTTTTTGTCAAATAGTGAATTCTTATTCCAAAAGTTGGGATCTTTTGGTTTGTGCAACACTAGATTGCTATAGTTATTGACTATTTTGTCCTGAGAACCTAACCTATTCCACTGATCAACTAATCTATTTCTTAGCCAACACCAAACTTTTTGGTGACTGCTGCTTTATAATATAGTTTTAGATAGGTACACCTAGGCTGCTTTCATTTGATTTTTTTTTTTCATTAGGTCCCTTGAAATTCTTGACCTTTTGTTCTTCCATGTGAATTTTTTTGTTATTTTTTCTAGGTCATTAAAATAGGTTCTTGGGAGTCTGGTATAGCACTAAATAAATAGATTAGTTTAAATAGTATTATCATCTTTATTATATTTACTCAGCCTATCCAAGAGCAATTAATATTTTTCTAGTTATTTAAATCTGAATTTATTTGTGTCAAAAATGTTTTATAATTTTACTCATATAATTCTTGATTTTCCTTTGGTAGATAGATTCCCAAATATTTTATGCTATCGACAGTCATTATGAATGGAGTTTCTCTTTGCATCTCTTTCTATTGGATTTTGTTGGTGATGTATAAAAATGCTGAAGATTTATGTGGATTTATTTTGTATCCTGCAATTTTGCTCATTTTATGAATTATTTCTAATAGCTTTTTAGCAGAGTCTTTGGGATTCTCGAAGTATACCATCATATCATCTGCAAAGAGTGATAAGTTGGTTTCCTCATTATGTACTCTAATTCCTTTACTCTCTTTCTCAACTGTTATTGCTCAAGCTTGGGTTTCTAATACAATATTGAATAGTAATGGTGATAGTGGGCAACCTTTTTTTCACTCCTGATCTTACTGGGAATGGTTCCAGTTTATCCCCATTACATATGATACTTACTGATGGTTTTAAATAGATGCTTCTGACTATTCCTATACTCTCATGTGTTTTATTAGGAATGGATATTGAATTTTATTAGATGCTTTTTCTGCATCTATTGAGATGATCATATGGTTTTTGTTAATCTGGTTATTGATATAGTCAATTATGCTAATAGTTTTCCCAATATTGAACCAGCCCTGCATTCCTGGTATAAATCCTACTTGGTTAATTTGATTTTCCTCTTTCCCTTTTTAAATCATATTTACTAAGGGTTTATCTATTTTGTTGTTTTTTTTCATAAAACAACTCTTAGTTTTATTTACTAATTTGATAGTTTTTTTTTTTTACTTTCAATTTTATTAATCTCTCCTTTTATTTTTAGAATTTCAAGTTTAATGTTTGGGTTTTTAAAAATTTGTTCCTTTTCTAGCTTTTTTAGTTGCAAGCCCAATTCATTGACCTCTTTCTCTATTTTATGCAAGTAGGCCTCTGGAGATATAAAATTTCCCCTTTTTACTGCTTTGGCTGCATTCCACACATTTTTCTATGATATTTTATTATTGTCATTGTCTTGGGTAAAATTATTCATTATGTCTATGATTTGCTGTTTCACTCAATCATTCTTTAGGATGAAATTACTTAGTTTCCAATTTTTTTTTGGTCTATTTTCCCCTGGCTTTTTATTGAATGTAATTTTCATTGAATTGTGATCTGAAAAGGATGCATTTACTATTTCTGCTGTTCTGCATTTGAATTTGAGGTTTTTATGTCCTAATATATGGTCAATTTTTGTATAGGTTCCATGAACTGCTGAGAAGAAAGTGTACTTTGTGTCTCCATTTAGTTTTCTCCAAATCATACCCAACTGTAAGGATGTGGTTCCCACAAAACAAGAGAAGGGAATTGTAAGACCCTTTAAATGGGTGGCTCCATAGTGCAACAGGAGATTGAGTAGCCCGGAAGTAATCTCTGTGGATATAGGACTGCCCTGTGGCTGGGATCTTGGCCATATTGAGATAGCTTCATAATGGGTGATGACTCTCTCACTGATTGGCTGGGTGTGTGACCTCACAGGCCCTTTATAAGCCCACTGCAGACAGCAATCACTCTCTTTAACCTGGCTCCCTAACCTGAGGTAGGTTTTCTAGTATTCTATTTACCTCCTTGATTTCTTTCTTATTTATTTTGTGGTTTGATTTCTAATTCTGAGACTGCAAGGTTGAGATCTCCAACTATTACAGTTTTGCTGTCTATTTCTTCTTGCAGCTCTCTTAACTTTTCCTTTAGGAAGTTAGATGCTATACCACTTGGTGGATATATGTTTAGTATTGATATTGCTTCATTATCTATGCTACTCTTTAGCAAGATATACTTTCCTTCCTTACCTCCTTTAATTAGATCAATTTTTGCTTTTGCTTGATATGAGATAAGAATGACTACCCCTGTTTTTTTTTTCCCTGAAGCATAGCAGATTTTGCTCCAGACTTTTACCTTTACTCTGTA
The DNA here is from genome assembly GCF_048593235.1 of Sminthopsis crassicaudata. Lineage (NCBI taxonomy): Eukaryota > Metazoa > Chordata > Mammalia > Dasyuromorphia > Dasyuridae > Sminthopsis > Sminthopsis crassicaudata. Next base: position 40,270,893 of record NC_133621.1, on the reverse strand, counting down.
TGTATCTCCCTGCTTTAAATGTGTTTCCTGTAAACAACATATTGTGGAATTCTGGCTTTTAATCCAGTCTGCTATCTGCTTCTACTTTATGGGGGAGTTTACCCCATTCATATTTATGGTTAAAATGACTAATTCTGTATTACTTGCCATGTTGTTAATCCCTGCTTATGCTTTTCTCCTATCCTTCCCCCTTCCCCCTATCCCCAGTATTAAACCTGTGAGCACCACTTGCTTCTCACAGCCCTCCCTTTTTAGGATCCCTCCCCCACCTTAGAGTTCCTCCACTTTTTCTTACCCTTTTTCCTCACAAATTTTGTATTCCCTTCTGCTCATCTTACTCCTTCCTTTTTCACTTTTCCCCTCCCACTTTTCAATGAGGTAGAAGTTTCTATGTAAATCGACTATGTCTAATATTTTTCTCTTTAAGCCAATTCTGATGAGAATTAAGATTCACACTATGATCATCCCCCTCCCTTATTTACCTCAGATATAATAGATTTCCTTTGCTCTTCATGAGATATAGTGCCTCCATTTTTCCCTTTTTCTGGTACAATTTCCTTTTATAACAGTAAGCCTTTTTAATTTGTTCTATGAGAGTCTTGTATGTTGAGGACCAGATCATATCCCCCTTTGGGGATTCATCTGGAGACAGTTTGTTTTTAGTCTGCTCAGTGTTTGAAGTCTGCTCTCTCTCTCTATAGAAGTTATATATAGTTAGAGCCCGCTTTAACTTTTAGCTCATTTTGTCAAAGAAGAACCAAAGAAAACAAATAAAAAAAAAAAATGTTGTCTGCTTTTATATATACCCATAACAGAAATACAGATCTCAAGAGTTCTTTTTACCTTTTTATGCTTCTCTTGAGTCCTATATTTGGAGGCCAAACTTTTTGTTTAGCCCTGGTTTTTTCATCAGAAACAAATGGAATTCACCCATTTCATTGAATGTCCACCTTCTTCCCTGTAAGAAAATATTCATTTTGGCTAGGTAAGTTATTCTTGGCTGCATACCAAGTTCCTTTGCCTTTCAGAATATTGGATTTCAGGCTCTTTGATTCTTTAATATAGACACTGCTAGATCCTGAGTAATCCTTATTGTAGCTCCTTGGTATTTGAATTTTTTTTCTGGCTCCTTGTAGCATTTTTTCCTTGGTCTGATACTTCTGGAATTTAGCCACAATATTTCTTGGAGTTTTAATTTTGGGATCTCTTTCTGTAGGTGATCAAGGAATTCTTTCAATGTCTATTTTATCTTCTGATTCTATGACATTTGGCCAGTTCTTTTTCATGATTTCTTGAAAAATAGTGTCTAGGCTCTTTTTTTCATCATGATTTTCAGGAAGTCCTATATCTATTTTCCAGGTCTGTTGTTTTCCCAAGTAGGTATTTGACATTTTTTTCCCATTGTTTCATTTTTTTGGTTTTGTTTGACTGATTCTTGGTGTCTCCTCGAGTCATTCATTTCCATTTGTTAAATTCTGATTTTTAATGAATTATATTCTTCATTTACTTTTTTATTTCTTTTTCTAATTGTCCAATTGAATTTTAAGTGAGTTGTTTTGTTCTATGGAATTTTTTTCCATTTCACCAGTTTTATTTTTTAGAGAGCTATTTTCTTTTGCCAGCTCACTAATTCTGTTTTCCTTAGAATTGTTTACCTTTTCCAATTCACTAATTCTGTTTTTCAGGGATTTAATTTCTTAATCCACTCTATCTTTAAGTGAGTGGGATGACTTATCCAGACCCTCTTACCAAGCTTCCCTTTCCTTTCCCTATTTATCTTCTAGCTCTCTTGTGAGAGCCTTTTTAATTTGTTCTATGAGAGTCTTGTGTGTTGAAGACCAGATCATATCCCCCTTTGGGGATTCATCTGGAGACAGTTTGTTTTTAGTCTGCTCAGTGTTTGAAATCTGCTCTCAGTCTCTATAGAAGTTATATATAGTTAGACCCCTCTTTAACTTTTTGCTCATTTTGTCAAAGAAGAACCAAAGAAAACAAAAAAAAATGTGGTCTGCTTTTTTGGGCAGTGTGGTGTTACCAAACTTCTGCTATAGACTACAGGAAGTAGCAATGAAGCAGCAGCAGGACAGCATTGGCTGCACTGTGTCTTCACTCTGATATTCTGAGAGTGTGCTGAGTTACTCCTGGTGCTAGGTGGGTATGGCCAGGTCCCCAGAAACCCCAGGGTTTCAGGATTATAATTTTTACTCCTTGTGCTTATAGCTTCTCTGCTGATCTATGGGCTTGCAGGCAGGGTAAAGTAGCCATACTGTGGTAAAGTTCTCCCCACAGATTTTCTGCTGGCTAAGATCACAACCCACCCTCCTCCAGTCTGCTCAGTGTGAGCTGCCTTCCATGCTTTCACTGCCTTCCTGCAGTCTGCACCTGGTCTAACTGTCCCTTTCCATGAGCAAAAATTGACCTTTCTGGTGAATTTTGAGGATATCTTCTATTGGTAATTTATTTGTGGGTTTTTCAGTCAAGCATTAATTCCGAGGCCTTGTCATGAAAAAAATTCTGAGGGCAAAAAGACCTTAGATAGAGGTGCGTGTCCTCTCCACCATCTTGGCCAGAAGTCCAAGTCTGGTTTTTCTTATGCAGCAAAATAACTGTATGGATATGTATACATATATTGTATTTAACATATACTTTAACATATTTAACATGTATTGGACTACCTGCTATCTAGGGGAGGGAGTGGGGGGAAGGAGGGGAAAAGTTGGAACAGAAGGCTTTGCAACTGTCAATGCTGAAAAATTACCCATGCATATATCTTGTAAATAAAAATCTATAATAAAAAAAGATATTATATGCTAGAAAGTTCCTTTTCCAAAGCTTGATTGTTCTCTTCTCATGCTTTCATGATTAATTTTCTGTAATTAATTTTCTTTTTATTATGGTTGCTCATTCATTCCTCTTTATTTTTCCATATCTTTTAATTTTTTCATTAAAACTTTTTAATTTTCAAAACATATGCATGAGGATGATTTCAGAAAGGCTTGGAGAGACTTACATGAACTGATGTTAAGCAAAAGGAGCAGAACCAGGAGATCATTATACACTTCCACAACAAGACTATATGACAATAAATTCTGATAGACGTGTCTTCAATGCTATGAGATGATCCAAACCAATTCCAATTGTTCAGTAATGAAGAGAATCAGCTATACTCAGAGAGAGAACTATGGGAAATGAGTGTGGACCACAACATAGTCTTTCCACTCTTTCATTATTGTTTGCTTGCATTTTTGTTTTCCTTCTCAGGTTTTTTTTTGAACCTTCTTTCTAGATTCAATCATTCTTGAGCAGCAAGATAACAGTATAAATATATATACACATTGGATTTGACATAGGTTTTTAACACATGTAATATGTATTGCACTGCCTGCCATCTGGGGGGGAGGTGGAAAGAAGGAAGGGAAAATTTGGAACAGAAGGTTTTGCAAGAGCAATGCTGAAAAATTGCCCATTCATATGTTTTGTATATAAAAAGCTGTAATAAAAAAAATGTATGGATACACATTAACCCTTGCAAAATATTGTGTTCCAATTTTCCCTCCTTTTCCCCATCTCTTCCTCTAGATGGCACATAATCCAATATATATTAAAAATGATCTTAAAAAATTATAAATTACATGCAACATATGCATACATGTTTATATAATTATCTTACTACAGAAGAAAAATCTAATCAAAAAGAAAAAAATGAGAAAGAAACTAAAATTCAAGCAAACAACAAAAAAAATGAAAATGCTATGTTGTTATCCACACTCAGTTCCCACAATCCAATCTCTGAGTGTGAATAGCTCTATTCATTACTGGATCATTGGAACTGGCCTGGATCATTTCATTGTTGAAAAGACCCACATCCATTAGAAGTGATCATAGCATAATCTTGTTATTGCCTTGTATGGTGATCTCCTGGTTTTGCTCAATTCACTTGGCATTAGTTTATGTAAGTCATTCCAAGCCTCTCTGTATTCATCCTGATCATTTATTAGAGAACAGTGATATTCCATCACACTCATACCAACTTATTCAGCCATTCTCCAACTGATGGGCATCCATTCAGTTTCCAGTTTCTTGCTACTACAAAAAGGGCTGCCAAAAACATTTTTGCACATGTGGGCCCCTTTTCCTCCTTTAAGATCTCATTGGAATATAAGCCCAATACAAACACTACTGGGTGCACATTTTGATAGTCCTTTGGACATAGTTCCAGATTGCTCTCCACAATGGCTGGATCATTTCACAACTCCATCAGCATTATATTAGTGTCCCCGTTTTCTCACATCCCCTCCTACATTTGTCATTATCTTTTCTGTCATTTTAGCCAATCTTAGGGGTGTGTAGTGGTACCTCAGAGTTGTCTTAATTTTCATTTCTTTGATCAATAGTGATTTAGAACACCTTTTCATATGGCTAGAAATGGTTACCATTTCTTCGTCTGAAAATTGCCTGTTCATATCCTTTGACCAACCATTTATCAATTGGAGAATGGCTTCAATTCTTATAAATTTGAGTCAATTCTCCAGATATTTTAGAAATGAGGCCTTTATCAGAACCTTTGAATATAAAAATATTTTCTAGTTTATTGCTTCCATTCTAACCTGATCTGCATTAGTATTGTTTGTACAAAAACTTTTTAACTTAATATAATAAAAATTATCTATTTTGTGTTCAATAATTTCAGTTTTTCTTTGACCACAAATTTCTTCCTTATCCACAGATCTAAGAGGTAAAGTATCCTATATCTTAATAATTTGCTTATAATATCACTCTATGTCCAAATAATGAACCCATTTCAATCTTATCTTGATATATGGTGGTAGGTATGTGTCAATGCCTCTGTTACTCATTTTCATAAAAATTTTATACAAATAGAAAATTAAACCGAGGGGTTAGTAGTGGTTAGGAGGCTCTTATTCTCCTTTTTCAAATAATAATGAAGTTTTAAGTTTTATTCAAACATTTGGCATCCTGTCTTTTTTTCCAAAGAACAAATATCACCTACCCGAACCTATACGTGAACAAAAATCCCCATTACAGGATCCTCAACAAGCAACCTTCTAAATTTCATCTCAATTCCTCCGATTATGGGAAACTTCCCAAGGCTACCCATTTAAGATGGAGATATAGCTCTGTGGACAAGAAAACTTATCCTTAAACTAAGCATCTGTGCAACCTCACTTCTTACTCCAAGTTCTTTCCTTTGGGAATATATTGAATTTGCAGGTAGGAGAACTGGGCTCATAACCTGGGCCCAATATTTAATGGCTGTGTGATCCTGGGCAAATATTTAAAGCTCTCTGAACCTCAGTTTTTTCGTTGCCCTATCTAGCCTATGGCATTGTTTTGAGGAAAAGATTTGTAAATCTTTTAAAAGTGATGTTACTAAGAATCATTATCACCACTCTGAATATTAAGTATTTATAAATTTTTCAATACGATTGGGCAACATTTTTTGAATTTGAAACAGAGTATTTTGGAAGGTAGTAACTCTCCTTTGTTCTTTGCCTGTGCTTCTCCACCAGCTTCCTAGAAACCCGTTTAGATTCAATGTTTGTTCAATTACCTGCACTTTTCTCTTAACATCCGCTGAGCAGCCAGAGATGATCACATGACTTCACAACAACACAAAAGAGCATTCTCTTAAATAGGATGCAAAGTATATAACAAGAAATAGGAATCAAACCCTTGCCAACCATTTCCCAAACTATATATTCTCTATTATCAAATGGTGGTTCTAGTCTTATTTTATCAATCTGGCATTAGAATCAAGAAATGAAATGTTTGTTAAGCACCACTATGTGCTAGTCACTATACATAGTACTGTAAGCTAATTGGAGGAGAAAAGTTTTAAGGTTCCACTTTTTGTACTCCTATTTCTTCTACTTTGTCAACATACTGCACTGACCTGTCAGAGGGTAAAAAGGGTATTAATAACTTTCTCAAAAGTAAAATCCTTCAACTTCAAGTCTAAAACACATTACAGCTCTGCAATGAAAAGTATTGAAATCTTGCCAATATGGCTTCTCAACAGAGCAGCCTCAGCTGGGGAAACATTTACAGCCTTTAGAGGAAAAGGTAGCTGTTAGGAGCACCAGTAGTTAGACACAGCTGAGGGTGGCTTCTTGACTCCATGCCTGCTGTCTCCTTGTTGTCTTCCAGAGCCTGAATCTTCCTGCATCCTATCTCCCCCAACAGCTTGAATCTCATCAGATATGCTCCAAACACTCGCCTTCAGCTAGCATCTGCACTGGAGTGCTAGCATCAGCTGGTGTGTTCCACCCTGGCTGGTGAGCTATTTATCTCCTAAAGGGAACATAAACCCAATGCATTTGTATTCCACAGGGTATCTAATGCAGCGCTTCAGAACAACCATTTGATAAGTATTAATTGATTGATTAACTGAAATACCATGTTGTGCTATGGTTCCTTAGAGTTCTAGAAGGGTGAATCTGCTTCCCCAATACCATAACTGGCTACTGGGGGCAACTTCAGGACTAAGGATGGTCTAACTTTATTTTTTAATTTTTATTTTATTTTATAATTATAACATTTTTTGACAGTACATATGCATGGGTAATTTTTTACAACATTATCCTTTGCACTTACTTCTATTCATATTTTTTCCCTTCCTCCCCCAACCCCCTCCCCCAGATGGCAAGCAGTCTTATATATGTTAAATATATTACAGTATATTCTAGATACAATATATGTGTGTAGAACCGAATTTTTTGTTGCACAGGAAGAATTGGATTCAGAAGGTAAAAATAACAGTTTACATTCATTTCCCAGTGTAGGATGGTCTAACTTAATAACTTTACATAAGAGTTACAATGAAAAGAATTCAACTCCATTGAAGGGGTTAAGGTACCAAAATTTGCACCAGGAGAGAATCCAACTAGACAGAAGAAAGAATTTCCTGACAGGAAAAATGATTGAACAGACTGAAAGAGGCTCCAAATAGAGATGGTGGAATCTCTCTTCCTGGAGAGCTTTTTAAAATAGATGTGTCAACCATTTGTCCTAAGAGGTACAAATGTGCCTAAAGGCACAAGTACAGATTACAGGATCTCTCTTAAGGTGCCTTCTAAGTCTATGATTCGGCAACATTTACCAAAATGGTCAATTAACTTTTTCAATAGAATTAAAAGCTATTTGACAAATAGTTCAAAGCAAATGAAATAATAAAATAGGAAAATAGTCAAATAATTCTAATCCTGGATCAAATATCTAGATACTTTGGGTGGTGCAGATATGATCCTAAAAGTGTAAATTCAGCTCGGGGGTCAACTTTTCCAAGAAATATTCCCTAATCCCTCTTGGTAGAATTTAAGTTCCTTGAAGCCAGGAAATTTTGATTTTGTTGTTATATCCAGTGTTTAGCACAGTGCCTATCACATAATAGGTATGTAAATGTTCATATCCTCACTGTAGATATTGATATATTTTGTTAAATTGAATTGGGTTAGTGATAAAGAATGAGAATGTTTATTTTAAATAAATAGTAAATTTCATAGGAATTAAAAAAAAAAACATGAGGCAATGGAGGGCAGTTAAGAACTATTTTCAAAGTGCAACCTTTTTTTTATTCTGACTTTTCACGTTCAAATGTAGGAGATGAACTGGCCTTTTGATTTTAACAGAAGTTTCTATAGATTATAGAGTCAAAGATCAAACATTCAGGAAAATCTAGCTGGGCTAGAAAAATCTTTCATTTCTCCTTTGCTGCAAAGTAGAGTGATAACACACTCCTACACAAGGATCACAAGGAGTTTTTTCTTTGTTAGCATTTACAACCTCTGTTCAAAAAGTGCTCCATGGGTAGCTTTTCCCTCTAACACCCACTGGAGCTAGATCATTGTTCTTATCATACTGCCTCAGTGAATCAGAACTTTCTGGCTGTTTTGTCTGAGAAAGATATTCAATATTCAAGTCTTAAATGATAGGCTCCATCCTTCCCTCAATAGTTCCCAAATGGCATCCTTGAAAAGGTTTATAGTGGTTCTGGCCTAACCCTTCCTTCTTCCTTAACTCTGAATACCTGAAATTATTCTCTTAGGCTTTTCTTCAAAATACCCCTATATCTATCTTGGTTTTCTCTTTTGTCTCTCCACTCACCAAGGAAAAAACTCTCTCCTTTCCAAAGCTGACTCCCAACTTCTGCTCCTGATCTCATCCTCTCTTGCTTTCTGTGGGATTTTGCTTCATGAAACATTGACTTTCTTTCTTACATCTTTAATCATTCCATCTCTCCATTGACTACTTTCCTTCTGAAAATAAGCGTGCAGAAATCTCACAGCCTGCATCCACTCTAACTCATTCCCTCTCATCCTTCATAGCTGAGCAGTTGCCAAGTCCCATCATTCCAAGCTTTGTAACATGTCCCATACATGCCACCTGTGGTGATAGCAATAGCACGGAACACCAAAGTCCATTGTTAAACTCTTTTCCAAGGTAATGCAAACTTCCAGGGCTGCATCTCGGCTATTCCAGTTATCTTCAAGGTGATACCAACTGGACAGCAGCTAAGATACTCTCATTGCATTGTCTATGACAAGGGAGTCTTACTGGCGTGTCCACATCCAGTCTCTCCTCTGAATCCATTCTAACTACAACCACCAGATTAATTGCCCCAAACATCACTCTGTAAGTCACTGTACCTATGCAAAAATTCCTAAGCTTGCCAACTCCAACGGTTCCTCAGTCCTTCATCTGAAATTCAGTGACCTTCACAAGCTTATCTTAGGCTATCTTTCTAACCTTTCTCTCCACTATTCCAAGCCTCCAGTTCCCACCAAACTGTTTTATTTCCTGTCACTGAATAGCAGATCATGGAAATTCTCACTTAACGCATTTAATTGTGCTATTACACTTCACAGACTTTAAAGTAATGCTAGTTATGTGCTAAGGTAAAGAGGGCTCCTAATTACTCATCATTGTAGATATTAGAAAGTGTCAGGATATTCTCCTGATAGCAGTTGTTGGGGAACTAGGTAATTAATGAGGCAGGCCCAACAGTATTTATGATAGGGTAGAATAGAACTTTATTGTGTGAAAGAGTATTTACTTCTGATCCTGTGGCACAAATGGCATGGATGGAATTTAGAAAGTGCTGCTAAGGATTATAACATCTGGAACGAGAGAAATTGAAAATCTTAGGAGCATAGGAGGTGTTTTCTATGCTGCTGCTGATTAAATTCGCGCTTGGGGAGAGGAAGGCATATTGGGGAAGGGGACAATTTTTTAACAAAGTATTGCTTGAGAATGGATTTTGGCATAAAATGCAGCAATAATTGATTCTTAACCACTAATGGAGTGAACCTAATACACTAAGAAAAATGTGTTTACCTGAAATTTTGCAAATCTAAGAAAAAGTGAATTAATTCAAAGAGAAAGAAAAGGAATTTTTTTTACTTCTACCTATGAAGCTTATCATGAAGTAGCTGGAACATGGAAGATTAATGGGAAGAAGGCCCCCAAATTCCTAGGAAACAAAATCAAACAAAAAGAGACAATAAAACTCATAATCTTAAATGTGTCGTTACAAATATATGAACCATGCCCAATAAGCAAGGGCAGCTGAGATCCTGACTCAAGGCAGCAAATTTGACCATCTGGGTATCACTGAAACATGGGGGTATGGAATCCTGACTGGCTCTGGCATTCAAAAGCAACAGAACAGGCAAAAGCAGTGTGTGTGTGTGTGTGTGTGTGTGTGTGTGTGTGTGTGTATCAGATATTCATATAAGGAATCTGGGGTATTGGGCAGGGGAGCAGGACATGCGTGATGCTCGTGCCATTCCTACTTGACTGACTTGAATGTGATGACAATTATGTGCTGAAGTGGAAAGGGCTCCTACCTCCTCATCACCGTGAATTACTCGTGAGCTCTAAGAAAGCATCAGAATACTCTTCTGATGGTGGTAATCTGCAAACTAGGTATGTGATGAAGCTGACCCATAAGTGTTTATGATAAGAACAGATAGCCATCTAAGGAAATTTAGGTACCAGACAGGAGAGCATGATAGAGAACTTCCTTTGAAAATCAGTGGAGGGAGAAATCTTTCTGATCTCTCTGTCTTTCTTAATCTGTCTCTGCTTCTCTCTTTTCTGTCTTTCTATCTGTCTCTCTCCATATGTCTTTATTTCTTTTTTTGTCTCTGTCCCTGACTCTCTCTGTCTCTCCTCGTCTGTCTCTTTCCCTGTGTGTGCCTGTCTCTCTGTCTTTCTGTGGGTATCTGTATCTCTTGCTCTGTCTCTCTATCTTAGTCTCTCTGTTTCTATTTCTCTGCCTCTGTTTCTCCTGGTTTGTTTCCCTTTGTCTCTCTATTTCTTTCTTTGTCTCTTGGTGTTACATCCACACACACTTTTGCTACTTATTACTCTATGACCATCTCTGGACCTCTGTTTCTTCAATTATAAAACTAGAGGGTTGGAACAAACAATCTCTGAAATCTCCTCTGCTATAAATCTGCCATCTCCCTGTCTCACGGTCTTTTTCTCTCCTTTCATCCATCTCATTCTTGGGCATGTCCATGAATGCCAGTTTGCCTTCATTTACTTAATGACCACACCACATTGAGAAGAAGTACATTTAGGGATTTGATCCTGCTTTTCCACACCAAACTATGACCACCAGTGTCTTGACACTCTTTTATAACTGTGAGAGTGGAGAGCAACATAATGAATATGTACAGACAGCAAGGGAGCTCCAGCATCTTTCCCCCATGGCATCTCTTCCTGATTTTTTATCCACTTTGACCTCCCTGATTTCTGCCTTGTCCTGCTTTTCTCAATACCTTCTCTCAACCAAATCCATAAAGTATATACCTTCTCTTCCCTGCTCTCTCCTTATGGTTCCAAATCCCTCTATAATATTTTTTCCTTATGCAACATTTAAATCCATTAAATCTCCATTTAGACACATACTCCTAGTCCAGTTTTAAATGTAGGGACCCCAGTTTTTGAAAAGAATGGGTCAATTTACTTTTCTCATGTTGTTTAGCTTATTAAAGCACCCTAATGCCAATCTATTCAAATCTTGGCTTTTAATTTACTTCTAACATCTAGGTTTTCCCCCAAAAAGGAAATAGAAAGGTAATTAATGTATGATGTGAATCAGGCATGGGGTAGATATTTCCTTAGTACCAAAATAAAAACACAAAAGACCCTTACAAAAACTGACTTACAAATGCAAACATAAACAAGTAATAATAGTCCTAACTACTATTATAATCTGTCATAATGTCCACTCTAAAAAACAACTAAAAAGTGGTTTTGAGGACTACTGATTAGGCATTTTACATTTCAACTCATTCTGCAAAGTATAAACTTCTGGTCTCTGTTTTCTAATAAAATGGGCCAAGCTTGGATCAGTCCATTTTCTCCAAGAACATTGACTCAGTTGTTGAGTACTTCTCTCTTTGTCATCAGTCAGCTTCAACTCAGTGATGTACAGACATATAGACCTCTCAAGGTCATAAGGTCATTTCCAAATGTCAACACAATCTACCTCAAGAGTGCATTATCAGGAAAGGAAATACCAAAAAGAGGAGACAGCCATGAGTCTAGACATAAAGGCAACTAGTTGAATCTGTACTTCAGGTGGAAGTAGGGAGGCTGAAAAGTATGACTAGCACAGTTCATTTCCTTCCCCATCCCTTCATGGAGACTGCCCTACTTGTCACTTAGAGATTTGAAACAAGAGACTAAGCTAAAAGCCATCTCTTCTTTTTAAAGAGGAAAAGGAGTGAGCAGGAAAAAAACAAGTTTTTATATAATACCTATTATACACATATACAAATACTTGCTAAACATTTTACAAATATCTCATTTGATCTTCACAACAACCATGGGAGGTAGGCACTGGTACTATTCCACTTTAAGTTTGAGGAAACTGAGGTTAAGGGATTACAGGATTAGAGCATGTCTGAGACTAGATTTAAACTCAGGTCTTTCTTACCCCCAGCCCAACACTCTATCCACTACCACTACCCCTGAATCTTTATCTTCTTTGAATCAGCAACATTGAGAGTATTGCTTTGTCATTTCAAAGCGTCCATCTGGCAGTACTGAGCTACTATATAGAAAGAAGCAGGCCAGGAGGCCAACTTCTCCAACTCACTCAAGGACACCTCTGGGCATACGTTGTGGGTCAGCCCTCATGGCACTCACCTGAATGGAAGCCAGATTTAGCTGCCACAGCTTTTGGTGCATTTTCTTCCCTCTTGAAAATGAACCCTGGTGTATATTCCAAGTGCTTGAATCTTGAGCTTTCAGTTTAACATTCAGTGCCAATTTCCAAAATCTCTCCTGTACCCAGAACATTTCCATTTGGATTCTGTGTAAGCATCCATCTAACCAGTTCCAGGCTTACTCTTTCATGCACTACATGTTCCAGTGAAGCCTATTTGCTGAATTTTTCATATCCTGTCTTCATGCTTTTATCTTCCTTATGCCTGATATGCATTATGTTTCACGTCTATCTTGAGAATCTCTAGCTTCTTTCTTTTTACTTTACATTATTTTATTTTTTCCAATTATATGTAACAACGATTTTCAATAATTATATTTGTAAGATTTTGGGCTCCAAGTTTTTTTTCGTCCTCTCTTCCCTTCCTTCTTCCCAGGACAGTAAGCCAGCAGATATAGGTTATACATGTGTAGTCATGTTAAGCATAGTCCTACATTAGTCATGTTGTGAGGAAGACTCAGAAGAAAAGCCTAGCTTTTTTCCAAGATCATCTCTACTACCACTTCCTATAATGGCTCCTCCTTGAACCCCTCCCCTATTTTAGTACCCTCCCCCTTGAATTGCTATTTATTTACTTTGTATCAGCCATCACCTAACATTTATTAAGCACTTATTGTATGCCAGGAATCTAGCACAGTGTCACATACATATAGAATGCAGTACATATGCTAGATGGAGGAAGAAAACCTGGGTTCAAATTCTAGCCCTGAAAGTTACTGTGTGACCATAAACAAGCTGTCAACTTTCCTGAGCCTTGGAGGCCACTAATATTCATAGTACCTTCCTCACCAAAGTTGGTATGAGGCTCAATGAAACAACATATATATGTATGCACTTTGCAAATGTTAAAGCTCTAAATAAAGTAAGTTTTTATTCTATAGCTGCGTAATATATACTAGATGATGATAATGATGATGATGATAATCACAATGAGGAGAAGAGGCCTTTTTTTATTTATTTATTTTTTTTTTTTTTACAAACATTGCCAAAATTACCACTAACCAATAGTGCCTTTGGACAAAAGCCAAGACTCACTAGGGGGTTTCTATGGACAGTTTAACCCTCCCTGGGGACTTTTCACCTTATCTGAATTGATGACCAAATTCTCATCACTCCCTGCTGCCTCTCTAAATGTGCTTAAGATGCAAGCAATCAGAAATGGAAAATCCCCAGTTGTTCTTCTGCTCAATGGCTGATACAAGAACATAACAAAAGAAACTGCAGCTCATGGGATCACAGGCCTTAATTTGGAAGGACCTTCAAAGGCTAATCCTCTTGATGAAGAAACTGAGACCCAGAAAGGTCAGGTTACTTGCTAAAGTTGCACACATAGTACATGGCAAAGTTGGGCAAAGTGGCAAAATCAAAACCCTGAAGGGTGGGGTATGGGAGTTTGGTACATGTGGACCCCAAGGTCCCAGAGCATCAGATTGTGTGTGGTGGTGGATCCATGCTACTTGTGCCCAAAACACTGAGAAATTGTTCCAGGTCTTCTGACTCTTTACCCAGAAATCTTTTCACTAGATTAGACTAACTCTCAGGTATGACTCTTCCCTGATTCCTCTTGTTTCTGAATTTCTGAGTTGCAACAGAATGTACACTGGAGGTATCATGACACCCATCCAGAAAGAGACACATTAATTGGTATTTAGTGAGATTCTCCTCATTGGAATAGCAACAGCCCTTGTTGTTTAATCCTCCTTATAATTATGTAACTCACGGGGATAGTGGAAGAGTTAGATAAGATACCAGTAAATTTCCAGTTGGATCTTTAATTATGGGAACAATATTATTGTGATTATTTAGTATTTTTAATACTAATGCAGCTTTTTATCCAAGACCTTAAAATTGAAAGTGTCTACTTTGTTGGAATACCAAAGAGTATTTAGGACATACCAGTTCAATGTTAGTTTTTCCTCAGTCTTCTTGGACAATAATATGTGATAAAGAAAATTTTAGGCAATTAATTATTTCTTCCCACCAGCTTGCAAATTCACTCATGAGTAAATAAGGGATCTGGGGAAAGGGAGAGGCAAGATTGGAATTTGATTCAGCACAGCTGCAAGAAATAATGTTACATTGCTCATAGTCACATTATGAATGTACATAGGTGCCAAGTAGTGAGGATTTAAGGAAGCTACAAACAGATATAGTTATAAACTGGATTCTATTACCTAGCTTTGTAGCAATTCTTCTTACCTTTAAATGCTAACTCAGACCCAGACAAATGGCTGGATTTCTGAAAGGGTAAGAATAATACTTTGGGGACCCTAAAGATTTGTCCTTGTTGTATCATGTAAGTTTCCTCCAAGATGCTGACCCCTATATAACGAGTAGAGTCATATGTCATCTTATGTGACATAGCTATATTTTACATCTTGAATTTAGTTGGGGTTAGTCTTCTGGTATGAGGCACGTCTGTAATGGCTTCTCTAAGACAGCTTGGGGCTACCTCTTAGGTATTTTACCCACATCAATCTCAGGCATATTTTTAAAGTCCCAGATATAATAGTATCTGGATGCTAAAAGAAATCAGGCTAAGTCTAAAAAATATTTTCTTAAAAATAAGAGCTTAATAGTGGCAGTCCTTTTTGTGGTGGCCAGAAACTGGAAACTGAGTGGATGCCCATCAATTGGACATTGGCTAAATAAATTGTGGTATATGAATATTATGGAATATTATTGTTCTGTAAGAAATGACCAGTAGGATGATTTCAGAAAGGCCTGGAGAGACTTCTCATAATGAAAAATTCCTTAGGAAAGTCCCTAGTTGGAAAAGTAGGAGAATTTTACTTTAAATCAATCCTTAAAAAGTGTGTGAGTCCTAATATTGGTATCACTATGGCTTAGCACTGTACCTTACACACATATATTAATAAATGTTTAAAGAAGGAAGGGAATGGCAGGAAAGGATGAAATGAGAAGTACAAAGGAATTACATAAGCATGAGGCCAATATGATCCTGATTTTTGTAAGCTCTCCACTTCATTTAAGGAAATTACAATAGAGAGATACTCATTTTTCCCACCTCTGACTCATTATAAGAATTCTCCACCTTCTGATTATTCTCAAACTGGAGCTCAAAAAGAAGCTAATCAGGGGCTAAAATGCCAAAGGTGACATTACTTGGGATCTGATATAATTAAAGTCATCAGATAACTGATTGTGATAGGCAAATGTTCCCAAAGAAGTTGAGGGGAAGGAGGTGGTAGAGGCAGGATTTCAGGGTCAGAGGAAAAGCAAGCAAAGGTCATCTGTCAGCACCATGGACAGCCCTACTCTAACAACATCTATTGTTCTGGTATTTATCATTCCTTGTTGGACTCTCCATGACTATATTTGGGGTCTTCTTGGCAACAATATTGGAATGATTTGTCACTTCCTTCTTTGTTGACTTCCCACCTCAGTGTTGACATCCTACTTCATTGGCACCCAACCTCTTCTTTGGCTTATTACCTCCTTGAGTATGACTTTAGTGATTGGGTTGAACACTTGGCCACTGTTGAGCCTAGTTCTCATTGTCATACTTCTGTTTACTGATCTGCTGCTTTGTACCTCCTTGGGCATAACACTGTCATCTCATGGATCAAGTGAACTATAGCTGGTGCTAAAAGTTTAGCTTGATGAGACAAGCGGTTCCTGCAAAACAAGAGAAGGGAATTTTAAGAATCCTTTAAATGGGCAACCACAGTGCAATAGGAGATTGAGTGCCCCAGAAGTAATCTCTGTGGATATAGGACTGCCCTGTGGGTAGGATCCTGGCCATATTGAGATAGCTTCGTAATGGGTGATGGCTCTCTAGCTGGTTGGCGGTGTATGTGACTTCACAGGCCCTTTATAAGCCCAATGCAGGCAGCAAGTCTCTCTCTCTTTAACCCCTTGCTCCCTAGCCTGGGGTAACTGAGCCAAGCTGATAGATAGCCAAAAGAGGTAAGGAATTTGGTAGTGAGCACGTGGGTCTTCAGACAAGATGTTCACTAGGGAGTTAAGAAGTCAGGGCATTAAGTCAGGGCATTATGTGAGTAGGTATAATAAAGGCTTTTAAGTTTACACATGGCTGTTCTTGAGTGTGCCACCGGTTATTAAACTAGATTTAAGAAATCATGGCCAGAGACCTTTGAAGGCCTCAGAGGAGGCAAGCCGGGTAGAGTTGACACTGCAAAGGTCAGTGGTCAAAGGTACTCTGTTGGGCCTAGGACAGACTGGTAATAGTAACTGCTAGGAGGACATGTTACACTTCTTCATATCATTTTACAGGTTGAGAACTGAGGCAAACAGAATTAAGTGACTTGCCTAGGGCCACATAGCTAAAAAGTATCTGAGGCCAGATTTGAATTCACTAAAAAGAGTCTTGCTAATTCCAAGCCCAGGACTCTATTCACTGTGCCACCTAGCTGCCAAACAGCATCCAGGAAGTTGTATGTGTGTAAGGATCAGAAGTTCTGAGGGACAACAACCAAGGATACAAAAGATGAGAGAATGTTAAAAGTGATAAATGGGCGTCATCAGAAAGGCATCTCCAGCAATACGTCAATAATCTGTTCCTTACCAAACGTGTGAACTTGTCTATGGGAACTCTTCTTTTTCCCTAATTCTGTCTATATTTGTTTCTCTGTCTCTTTCTTTCTTCATCCCACTCAGCCTTTATCACTTTCTCTTTTTCTCTTTGTTTTCTTCTATCATCATCATTCCTTCTTTCCTTCCTCTTTCCTTCCTTTTTCCTTCCTTCCTTCCTTCCTTCCTTCCTTCCTTCCTTCCTTCCTTCTTTCCTTCCTTCTCTCCTTCATTTTTCTTTCCTTTTCCCCTGTTCTTCTCTCTAAACTTCCTCTATGATTGTTTCTCTTCCCTATTTTTCTTATTTTTGAGTGCCTATTTTTAATTTTTCAAAAAATTTCCAGCACCAAGTATTTAATTTGTCCTTCCCACTCTTCACCCCCTCATCAAGCAAATCAAAAATAAAAAACCCAATCCCTCAATATCTTTTGACATAGTCTAGCAAAATAAGCTCCCATATTAGCTATATCTGAAAATGTATGTCTCTATTTTTTATATTCATCATCTTTGTCTCAGAAAATGAATGGACATTTTCATCTTCATTCTTTTGGACTCCTGGTTTAACCCTATTGGTCAGAATTCTATGTCTTTCAAAGTTATTTTGCTTAAATAATGTTCTTATTATTGTATACTTTGTTCTCCTAGGTCTGTTCACTTCATTCTGCATCATTTCATAAAGGTCTTCCCATTTTCCTATAATATTGTCTATTTCATAATTTCTTACATCACTAATTTTCTACACTATATACCACAATTTATTTAGCCATTCTCCAATAGAAGAACATCTCTTTAGTTTCCAATTTTTTTGCTATTGCTAAAAGGAGCTTCTATAAATATTTTTATACACAGAGGTCTGTTTTCTCTTTCTTTGATCCCTTTATTGGTAGGCCTAGCAATAATATTGCTGGATCCAAGAGTATTCAGATTTCAGTAATTTGGGGGCATCATTCCAAATAGCTTTCCAGACTTGCTGGCCCAATTTACAGCTCCATAAACAACATACAAGGGTACTTATTTTCCCCGTCTTTCAACATTTGTCATTTTTATCTTTCATCATCTTTGCCAGTCTGATAGATTTGAAATGAAACCGTTAAGTTGCTTTAGTGTGCATTTCTCTAATTATTAACCCCTTTTTCATAAGTTTGTTTACACCTTGAATTGCTTCCTTTGGAAGTTGTTCATATTCTTTGACTTTTTATCTGTTGAATAATAGCTCTTAGTCTTGTAAACTCAAATTAGCTCCTTTTAATGAGACCTTTATCAGAGAAATTTGTAGTAACCTTTTTTTGCAATTACCTTTTCCCTTTCTGCGTTTTTGTCATTATTTCTCCTGCCATCTTTGTCTCTGGGTCTGTCTGTCTCTGTCTCACATATATTCATACATTTTTTTCTCCATTCATTTCTCCCTGTTTCCTGAACTACTTTGACCCTTTCTCTCTCTGTTTGCTAGTCCATTTTTCTACTTCTATCTATGTTTACCTGCCTCTGTCTTTCTATGTCAAACACACCACCCAACAGCCTAATAATAAGCCCAAATGGGATACTAAATGATTCAGATTTTCTGATCCAGCAAATATAGACTTACATATACTAGTCACCCTTTGGAATTGTGGGCCAATAAAAGGCTAGTATGACCTGTTCTTTGTAATTTATTGTTTCTCAAATTTTAAGAGAATTGCAGAAAGCAAGACAGTAGTTACACTGCCCCTTCTAAAATGTGGCCATTAGTACATCCCTCATTGAAACCAGGGCAACCAGTGTCTCTGATTAGTCACTGATTTTTTTTTTTGTAGAAAAGCAGCTATTTTAAAAAGTTCCAAGGCAGAGTTAGGTCTCTGTGCTCTGCCTTCTTTTTTCTGGTTCCAGACTCCCAAGTGCAATAATAATAGGAGCTAGAAACCAACCTCAAAGAATAAATTACCTTTACAATGCTGAAAGGGTTCCATTGAGGGCTCCTATTTATGAATGCCAGCAATGTACAAGACAGAGATAATGAGAATCTGGGAGATTTATAGCTTGACTTAAACCAAGGAATAGGCAGGTTTAAGAATTTTTTGTGGATAGTGTATCAGAGTGCCCTAAATAAAAGATCCAAATTATTACATAGCTCATTATTGCATAAATTCAATTATTCCATGAGTCTCATCATAGGTCCCTCAAACATAAAACACTAAAAATCTTGTGTAACATAATTCTCAAGGCTAATATATTTTTAATGTGGTGCTAACCATATGATCTCATTACCTTTTAAATAAATTTTACATGTCTTAAACTTCAACTATATCAAAATCCTTGTGCAAAGTATTATACGGAACATAAAGATAAATTTGTTTCCTGCCCTCAAAGAGCTTGCATTTAGAGTAAGAGTAAATGGGGAAGGCTGTTAATGCATTTACACAAACAACTAGAAGATAAGCAGAATGATAAATGGCACTTGACAGGAAAGTGCTCCAGACATTCAGAGCAGAGAGAGATCACTTTTAGTTGGGAGTATTCAGGAGGGCTTCATGCTCAGTGACGGATGTCACATTTTAGAAAGGACATCTATAAAGTGCACTGCCATTAGTAGAGGATGATGAGGATTTCCAAGGAATGGGAAGAATTGTATAGATGTTCTAAATTTAATAGAATCTTGCTACATGCAAAATCTGTAGTAAGTGCTAGGGAAAAAAAGGGGGGAAAAACTCCTCAAGGAGTTTATACTCTGTGACAGATACACAAAATGTATAGAGTTAAGTGGATACATGATGATTTGAGATGGGAGAGAGCAATAACCACTGGGGGAATAAAAAAAAAATCTTGTAGGAAATAGCACATCAGCTGAGTCTTGAAGGAAGTTAAGAATTCTAAGAGTCTGGAGTGAAAAGGAAGTTCATCCCAGATGCAAGAGATAGCCTTTGTTAGAAGTATGAAAGCAGGAAAGAGGACATTCCACCTTTATTACAGATGTGGAAACTGAAGCCCAAAGGAGTGAGATCTTGTCCAAACTTAACACTTCAGTGGCAGAGCCAGACTGGAATCCACAACTTCTGACTTCTATATGTCATGTTGCCTCAAATGGTCTTCCAGTCACCTTTTTGCCATGCTGCCTGCTTTCCAACCTTCATTCTCATTGCCTCACCACACAAAACCTTGGATTTTTTTTCCAGGTTACTAGACTCTAATAAGTGAGTGTCTGTTTTTTTTTTTTTTTTTCTTTTTAGAAAGCAAACATCCAAGCCACTTCATTTTCATCTCCATTCCTTAATCTCTCTCTTTCCAGTTGTGCTTTTGTATTGTCTTCCCCCATTCAAATGTAAGCTCCTTGGGGAGCAGGGACTATCTTGCTTACTTGTGCTTTATCTCCAGTAATTAGCATCATGACACATTGTAAACACTTAGTATTCTATTTCTCTATCCATCTATTCCTCCATTTTTACACCATCTTCATCATGCCTTTCTCTAAGATTCATAAGCTTTAAATTTTCACTCAATTGGTAAGTCACAAGATCTCTGTGAAGTAAATGGAGAAATGTGAGTGACATTTCAAAGATCACCTAATAAGTAAATTGCAGAGTTGGGATTAGATTCCAGATCACCTGGCAATGTTTGTACTTTTACTTCTCCCATGTTGTCTGCATAAGAAAACTTGAATTACTGCCATTACTGCCTTTAATCACTGCTAGATCTCACACTAGAGAGTTCAGAGCCAGTGCTTCATACAGTCAATCTACCTTAATTAAAAAAAAAAAGAAGAAGAAGAAATTTCCTAAATCTGTGATCTTGCAGATCAAGAGAAATCCCTGGCTTTTGCAGAATCAAACTCCAAGTTACTTTTAGTAAAGGAACCAAAAAAAAAAAAAAAAAAAAAGAGAAAAATAATTTGAAAGGCAATGTCTTCAATAGATTTTGTTAAAAAGTCTTTAACAGATTTATCTCATTTGAAAGGAAAACTGTCTTTCTTGAACAAAGGAAATGAAAGGGTCCAGTCAGATTGGAGTCCTCACAACATATTCCAGAATTCAGAATGGTTTAAATGTGAAAAGCTGGAAAAAAAAAAAAAAAAGGCAAAGAATAGAGTGAACTGATATAGAGGTAGAAGAATCATTTGGGAAAGAGGGAGAAAGCAAGATTGGGAGGAGCATGATATTAGAAGGATTCGATTTCTTTAGCATAACTCCAAGGTGGTTTCAAGCCAGTGAATTTTTGTTCCCTTCTGTGAAACACAGGGTCCAGTTGAGCATTTCTAATAAATGTTGGTCCTGTGGCAAGCCTGGAAGTGTAGAGCTTCATATTACTAATGTGCTTAATTGTGTTGCCCTGAAGCAGATGGGAGCCAAACGAAAACATTTCATTTCTCCTATATTAAATTTCTAAACTGTCCTTGTACCTGAGGCACTTACATAATGAACAAGGCATTCTGGGCCAAAAATTTTAACGTTTTCAGTATCAACAAAATCTTCTCTAATTGAGCTAACAAAGCTCACTGTATCCAGGTTTTAAAATGTCATGCATGCATCCTTCTTTTTTAGTCTCTGTAAAAAGGGTGCCTCTCCCAAAATGGTGTAGTTTTAAGCTTTAATATCTCAAACTGCACTTAAACTTTTGGGATACTTTGTACTTTTAATCAATTGTAGAGCGTTATTTGTGGTGGGATCTTTCTTGCTGAGTAAGAGAGTAAAAGAATAGAAAGCTAAAGCTCAGTCAGGAAGAGCAGGGTTCAAATGATATCTTACACATACTGGCTGTGTGACCCTTGGCAAGCCACTTACCCTGAAAGTGCTTTACATTGTTCTCTAAGACTGTTCTTTGTAGAATGAGCACCATTTTGAATTGGCAGAAGTTTTCTATATGGAAATTTCTATGCCTATGAAATCACAAAACTGGTAAAAAAAAAAGAAGAAGAAGAAGAAGAAGAAGTTTGTTGGGGTTTTTTTTCTATTGGTTGCTGTCTTTTGTTCTTGAAGAGGAACAAACTGATATCACCATATTGGAGTCAAGTGTGCTCAGCTGTGGCTAATCAGACCAATACAAAGCTGGGAAGGTTCTACCCCAAATTAGGTACACATGGTCTATATGAACATTTGGGGGCGATTCTCACCACTACCATCCTTGCTCATAGAGCACAGGGCCTTCTTTGCTGTAAGTATGCCATGCTGGGCAATCTCTGTCTCCCACATCATGCAATCAGTTCCAGAGTTCTTCAGAGAGGCCTTGAGAGTGTCCTGGAATCGCTTCTTCCAACCTCCATATGAGCGCCTTCCTTGTGTGAATTCTCCACAAAATGCTCTATAGACAAGCAGAGATTTGGCACGTGAGCAATGTGGCCAGTTCATCCGTTGCATTCTCTGCGGTAGAGTTGGAATGGTTGGCAATTTAGCTTAAAAAGATGATTTTCAAAATGGAAACTATTCCTAGCCATATGAAAAGATGCTCCAAATCATTATTAATCAGAGAAATGCAAATTAAGACAACTCTGAGATACTACTACACACCTGTCAGATTGACTAGAATGACAGGAAAAGGTAATGCTGAATATTGGAGGGGATGTGGGGAAATTGGGATACTGATACATTCTTGGTGGAATTGTGAAGGGATCCAACTATTCTGGAGAGCAGTTTGGAACTATGCTCAAAAAATTATCAGACTGAGCATACCCTTTGATCCAACAGTGTTTCTACTGGGCTTATATTCCAAAGAGATATTAAAGAAGGGAAAGGGACCCACATGTGCAAAGATGTTTGTGGCAGCCCTTTTTGTGGTGGCTAGAAACTGGAAATTGAATGGATGCCCACAAACTGGAGAATGGCTGAATAAGTTATGGTTTATGGATGTTATGAAATATTATTGCTCTGCAAGAAATGATCAGCAGGATGATTTCAGAAAGGCCTGGAGAGACTCATATGAACTGATGCTGAATGAAATGAGCAGAATCAGGAGATCACTGTATACTTCAATAACTACTATATAATGATCAACTCTGATGGATGTGGCCATTTTCAACAATGAGATAAACCAAATCAGTTCCATTTGTTTGATAATGAATAGAACCAGCTATACTCAGCGAAAGAACTCTGGGAAATGAGTATGAACCACAATATAGCATTTCCAATCCCTCTGTTTTTGTCCACTTGCATTTTTTTTATTTCCTTTTCAGGTTATTTTTACCTTTTTTCTAAGTCTGATTTTTCTTGTGCAACAAAATAACTGTATGTATATGTACACATATATTGTGTTTAACATATACTTTAATGTAGACCATCTAGGGGAGAGATGGGGGGAAGGAGAGGAAAATTTGAAATAGAAGGTTTTGCAAGGGTCAATGCTGAAAAATTACCCATGCATATGTTTTGTAAATAAAAAGCTATAATAAAAATTTTAAAATATGATCTTCAGAATCTTCTTAAGATAATGCAGATGGAAGTGATTTTGTTTCCTAGCACATCATTCCATGCCATACCATGTAGGTTTTAAGGTACATCCAGAAGTAGGGATTATTTTTTATCAAAAGTAAATTATTTAGAGCCATCTGGTGGTTCAGTGGATAGAGTGCTGGATCCCAATCAGAAAAATCTGAGGTCAGAACCTTATCAGCTTTGTGATACTGAGAAAATCACTGCATCTCTGTTTGCCTCAGTTTCCTCATCTATTGTACAGTTCTTTGTGAGTCCATATGACATTTTCCTGGCAAAGATTGCAGTAGTTTTCCATTTTTCTGCAGGCCCAGAGTCACAGGCTAGTGAATGTCTGAAACTGGATTTGACATAATTGGTCCTCTGAAAATGAAGGATTAACAGTGGTAGTAAGTGGAGACGGAGGAGAAGGAAGAGGAGCAGAAAGAAGAGAAATTATCATTTATATAGCACTTTAAGGCTTGAAAATATTTCATTTTATACTCACAATAGCCCTGAGAGGTAAGTGTTACATTATCTAATTTTTACAAATGACATAACTGAGACAGATTAAGTTACTTGCCAAGAGTCACAGGCTAGTGAGTATCTGGAATTGGATTTGATATAATTGGTCTTCTGAAAATGAAGGATAAATAATGGTAGTAAGAGGAGAAGGAGGAGAAGGAAGAGGAGCAGGAAGAAGAGACATTGGAATTTATATAGGATTTTAAGGTATGAAAATATCTCATTTTATGCTCACAATAGCCTTGAGAGGTATGTTTTCATCATCCTAATTTTTACAAATAACATAACTGAAGCAGAGATTAAGTGACTTGCCTAGGATCACAAAGCTAGTAAATGTCTGAGGAAGGATTTGAATTAAGAGTTTCCTAACTCCAAGTATACTCTGTCTCCTAAAGAAGAAAACTTTTTTTTTTATTTGAGGAAATAGTCTTTTTTTTTCATTTTTCAGTTTTTTTATTTTTTTTAAATTAATTTTTATAATTATAACATTTTCTTTGACAGTACATATTCATAGGTAATTTTTTTTACAACATTATCCCTTGTACTCCCTTCTGTTCCAAATTTTTCCCCTCCTTCCCTCCACCCCCTCCCCTAGATGGCAGGCATTCCCATACATATTAAATATGTTATAGTATATCCTAGGTACAATATATATGTGCAGAACCGAATTTTGTTGTTGTTGTTGCAAAGGAAGAATTGCATTCGGAAGCTAAAAATAATCTGGGAAGAAAAACAAAACAAAACAAAACAGTGCTCACAGTTTATACTCATTGCCCAGTGTTTCTTTTCTGGATGTAGCTGATTCTGTCCATCATTGATCAATTGGAATTGGATTAGCTCTTCTCTATGTTGAAGATATCCACTTCCATCAGAATACATCCTCATACAGTGTGTTGAAGTGTATAATGATCTCCTGGTTCTGCTCACTTCACTCAGCATCAGTTGATGTAAGTCTCTCCAAGCCTCTCTGTATTCCTCCTGTTGGTCATTTCTTACAGAACAATAATATTACATAACTTTCATATACCATAATTTATTCAGCCATTCTCCAATTGATGGACATCCATTCATCTTCCAGCTTCTAGCCACTACAAAAAGGGCTGCCACAAACATTTTGGCACATACAGGTCCCTTTCCCTTCTTTAGTATTTCCTTGGGATATAAGCCCAGGAGTATCACTGCTGGGTCAAAGGGTATGCACATTTTGATAACTTTTTGGGCATAGTTCCAGATTGCTCTCCAGAATGGTTGGAGTCTTTCACAACTCCACCAACAATGTATTAGTGTCCCAGTTTTCCCACAGCCCCTCCAACATTCATCATGTTCCTGTCATCTTAGCCAATCTGACAGGTGTGTAGTGGTATCTCAGAGTTATCTTAATTTGCATTTCTCTGATCAGTAATGATTTGGAACACTCTTTCATATGAGTGGATATAGTTTCAATTTCATCATCTGAATATTGTCTGTTCATATCCTTTGACCATTTATCAATTGGAGAATGGCTTGATTTCTTATAAATTAAAGTCAATTCTCTGTATATTTTGGAGATGAGGCCTTTATCAGAACCTTTAACTGTAAAAATGTTTTCCCAATTTGTTACTTCCCTTCTAATCTTGTTTGCATTAGTTTTGTTTGTGCAGAAACTTTTTAATTTGGTGTAATCAAAATTTTCTATTTTGTGATCAATAATGGTCTCTAGTTCTCCCTTGGACACAAACTCCTTCCTCTTCCACAAGTCTGAGAGGTAAACCATCCCATGTTTCTCCAATTTATTTATGATTTCGTTCTTTATGCCTAAATCTTGGACTCATTTTGATCTTATCTTAGTATGTGGTGTTAAATGTGGGTCCATGCCTAGTCTCTGCCATACTAATTTTGAGGAAATAGTCTTAAAGTTCATCGGAAGGAGAAAATAACAAATAGAAAGGATGCTAGGTAGACTTGTATAGATGGCTCATAGGTTGACAGCCAGCAAGTGGAGCCATGAACCACTGTTGCTCATGTTTTGAATTTGAATTTGATAAGAAAGACATTTTATGAAGGTAGAATCTGAATAGATTGATGGACAAGATCAAAATGATATATAAGAAAGACGATGATGTGATTACAATGGGAAGAAACTAAAAGTAAGTTAAGAGGATGTTTCTCATTATTCTCCCACATGGACTGATCCCCACACAAAATATTCACTTCAATTTCCCGGCACTTGCCAGCTTCATTAGCTAGAATCTACTATCTCCTTATCTCCACTTTTTGGAATCTGTATCTTCCTTCAAGGCTCAGCCCCGTGCCATCTCTTCCATGAAATCTACACTCATCTAGTTCCCCATCCCCTCCACCCAACTATTCTGCAGTTCAGTCATTTCAACAGTGTCTGACTCTGTGACCACATTTAAGGTTTTCATGCAAAAAATATTCTTGGGGTTTGCCATTTCTTTCTCCAGTTTATTTTACAGATATGGAAACTGAGGTAAACACGGTTAAGTGACTTGCCAAGGATCACACAACTAATAAGTATCTGAGGTCATATTTGAACTCAGGTCTTCTTGACTCAAGTTCAGTGGTCTATCCACTATGCCCCTTAACTTCCTAATGCTTAATATGCTTATTAATTGAATTGAATTGAATTTTTTCAGTAGTGAATTAGTTGGATTAGACAAATCCTAATGTTTCTTCTAGCTCTAGGATTCTACATTCTAACCATAAAGTGGTCAGGACTTGATCCAAATACAATTGTAGGAAAGGCAATGTTTCTGCTAATGCTGATATGTGGGTTATATGTAGTTTTTTTTAAGGCAATCAGGGATAAGTGACTGGCCCAGGGTCCCATAGCTAGTCTGAGACTGGATTTGAATTCAGGTTCTCCTGACTTCCAGGCCCAGAGTTCTATCCATTGTGCCCCTCCTTTAAGTTTTTATTAATAGTAAGTTTGTATCAATAATAATTAAAACTTCCATAAAGTTTTTGCAAAACACTTTTCACTTACATTATGTCTCAACTTTGCAGCTTTGTACAAGTTGTCTGTTCCTCATACCCAATCCTCTCCTCACCTCTATATCTAGTTTTCTTCAACACTCAGCTCAAATACTACCTTCTAAAAAGTAGGAGACAACTTTTCCTCAACACCAATCCTTCTTCCAAACTTCTGTATTTCTATCAAAGGCATCACTATTGAGCCAGGCTCCCAATTGCACAATATCAGCTTTATTTTCAATTTTTCAGTGTCCCTTAATGTAAATACTTAACCACTTGCCTTTTCTATCCTCATGTAAGACAGCTGGTAGCAATAAAATGGACTCTGGAAAACCCAAGTCCAAATCCAGCGTCAGATGATTGTTTACTGGGTAACAATGAGCAAATCTCAATCTATTTTCTTTTCTTGTGCACAGTGCCTGCATATCTCAGCTACTTAATAAATACTTGTTTTCTCTTCCTTCCTTCCTTCCTTCCTTCCTTCCTTCCTTCCTTCCTTCCTTCCTTCCTTCCTTCCTTCCTTCCTTCCTTCCTTCCTTCCTTCCTTCCTTCCTTCCTTCCTTCCTTCCTTCTTTCCTTCCTTCCTTCCTTCCTTTTTCTCTCTTACTTCCTCTCCATTTCTTGGACCCATCTGCTTTTTCATCACCTTTTGCCTTGATCCCAACAATTTCCAAAATGCTCTCCCTTCTACTCTTGATTCCAGTCCATCCTTCATGCAGCTGGAAAAGTGATTTTCCTTAAGAGCAGATCAGACTCTATCACTCCCCTATTCAGTAAATTCCATCAGCTCCCTATTGCCTCTAAAATCAATATAAACTCTTCTGTCTAGTTTTAAAAGGTTATTTTTCCAATCTATTTTTCCAGTCCTCTTGTACTATCATCTCATTCCTGTATCTTGTTTCACTGCTGTTTTTCAGTTCCTTATGCATAATATTCCACCTCTCACCTCTGCACCCAATTTGTTCTGTCCATCCCTTATACTTAGCATGCATGCATTTTTTTTAACCTCTTCTACATAGAATCCTCTCTTCCTTCAAAATGAGGTTGGTACCTCAATACAAAATCTTTTTTCCCCAATTTTTAATTTATTTTGAATTTAGGGAATAAATAATATAAGAATTTCCATAACAGTGTAATTTTTAAAAAGATAATTGCATATGAAACTATACATATATTCAACTTGCTATTTCTTTTAAATTCACAGTAATTTTCTAAATTTCCTTTTTCTGATTCCCAACTGCTATTGCTATCTCTAATTAACTGTAGAATTACCTTAGATATATTTTACATTAATTATATATTTGCATTTATCCTGAATATACATATTGTCTCATATACTCTATGTATATCTATCTATCTATCTATCTATCTATCTATCTATCTATCTATCTATCTATCTATGTATCTCTCTGCTCAATAAAATATATGCTCTTTGCCAGTAAGAATACTTTTTATTCCTTACATTTTATGTTTAGTACCTAATGCCTGGCAAATGTTAAGTTTTATATAAATGGTTGTTGATTGATTGATTGATCTTACAGGTGAAGAAACTAAAGTGCAGAGATGTTAAATGACTTGTGAAAACAACACAAGGGCCCAATTTCATGGAGAGCAGCCCCAGCAGGAAATCAGAACCTTTGATACTAAATTCACTGCTTTACTAACAGAACTCAGTCTTTATTCAGGGAAAATGCCCCCTTGATCATGGGAAGCCAAAAGAGGTGTTGCAAAATCCATGCATAAAAGCCCATGCTCTTAATTTTTAAAAGTTTTTATTTATTTTATTTTTAATTTATGGAATAAAATCAGCCTTTCAATAACATAGTATAATTTTTTAAATGATTGCACTTTACTTGTTAGAGAACACATTCAAACCCTCCTTTGTACCCACTTTATTCTTACTTTACACACAATTCTGACAAGTTTTGCTGTTTTGTTTCCAAGGCCACAGAATTCATTAAAAACCAATTAAAAGATGGGATCAGGGCTTTCACAAGAGACAATGATAAGTGAAAAGTGACAGCTGACAGCAAAGGAGAAAACAGAAAATATTTTTAAAAGAACACAAGAATTAAAATTGCTCCAGCCCAATGTTATTCCATTAGAGAACAACAGTCCTAATTTCTTCAAAAGGTCATGGGTACAACATCGAATAATAGGATGGAATAATAATTGACACTCATAATGGTTACCTTAAGTTGTCAAGAAAAGGCTAAAACTATGTTCAAAATATTCTGTTTAACAAGGTGAGGAAGCATGTAAATATTTTTAGAAAGATATCCATCAAATAAAGATTTGTTAAAAAAAAAAAAAAAAAAAAAAAACAACAACTTTGGCCCTTTAAGGAGTAAATTATCAGTTATCTGGAAAATGCATCTCTGCAGAAAACTCTGCATGCTACAATACCTTATTCCCAAGGCTGTCAACATTACTTAAATGTAATCTCATTCTCCATTCTCAAATTCTGTTGTACTTACTTATCTTCTCCATATAATATCTTTCCTCTCCTTTAGAATGTAAGATCCTTGTGAGCAGAGATTGTCTTGTTTTTTTTCTTTCCCAAGGGTCTAGCACACAATAAGTATGTAATAAGTATTTAGTTCAATTATTGAATTGAATGGAACTCTACAGGAGTAATCGACAAGTACTAGAGAATCTCTCATAATTATTGTTTAACTTGACTTGCAATTTGGAGCATATTGCTGGTTCTCCAAAACCTTGGTCCTTTTCCTACTGGCTTAATTGAAAGCTATTTGTGGTACTGATGTGAAGTTCCCATTTCAAAATGTCATGCTATACATGTTACAAATGAATCCTGACACATCCAGAAGAAAACCAACTTTAAAATGAAATTGAAAAGGTGTTGTATAGATAGATGACTGATACTTGAAACTCAATTGTGGATATAATCATTGAAGGTATTCCCTCCAATGGTTTGGCTTGGAGCATATTTCACTTTCTCAATCTAGTCAGCTCTTATCCATTTCCTCTCCAGAATCCTCAAGAGGATTTCTCCAGGTTTCTTGACTATAAACAGAACAGATTGTTTATGTTATTCTTCACTCTTCATGGTGCTGTCTTTCATCAAAGTATAAAAACAGACCTAATTTTCACCAAGCTTTAACTGATTAGGAACAGATCACCCTAAGTATATAGTTCTCCTTATCTTTGACTCCTAAATTCCCATCACTCCAAAATATAAAAGTGCTACCCTTAAAGTAACATGCATCTCCCCAGCTTCAGCTCATCACATTGTGGTTGTTCGATGGAATTTTTCTTTTAGTCTTCCTGACCCCATTTGGAGTTTTCTTAGCAGAGACACTGGAATGCTTTACAATTTCCTTCTCCAGCTCATTTTACAGGTGAGGAAACTGAGGCAAACAGAGTTCATTAATTTGCTGAGGATCACACAGCTGGTGTGTGATTTGAACTCAGGAGGAGGAGTCTTTCTGACTCCAAATCCAGCACTCTATCTAAAGTGCCGCCAAGTTGTCCTACTAATCTTGCTACTATGCTGCTAATTCAAGTATTGATTGATTCCACCTCCCGGACTTACTCTTGCCCTTGTTTGGAGGGCTAAAGGGCAGGGTACCAATCTCTTTTCAATGTCTTCCTTTTTAAAGGGTAGAAACTAGACTCTCAGATCATTTCATGTTGAATCTGTTGTTCTGCCTGATTTCAACTTCATGGAACAAGATGCCCCCACTCTAGGTTCTCCTAGATGTCCAGTTCCCCAGTCCCCTCTCAAATGCCCCCTTCTACTTGCTTACTTTTTGTAGTGTGTCATCCCCTTTAGAATGTAAGCTCATTGGAGGCAGGGACTATAGAAATGTTACTTATTGTTATTATTGCAGGCTTCTATGACAAGTATGGCATACAGTTGACACATACAAATATGACAATTATGACATACAATTTAGGGCTAAGTGACAAACTTTCTATTCTTAGAATATAATACAATGCTAGCTGGATTCAATTGAATTATTTCTGTTTCAAAAACTAGATTTGCTGCCACAGCAGCCCACTTGAAATGCCAGTCACTACTTACTACTTGTATGATCTTGAATAAGTTCCTTTATCTCAATGGACTTCAGTTTTCTCATCTATAAAATAGGTGGTTTGTCCTGATTGATATCTAAGCTTCTTTCTAACCTATGATATTAGTAACCACTGGTTTTGGAGGTCATTTAATCAATGATGATTGTACTAACAAACAATAGTGTGTTTGACTCCTGTTTTCAAATCCCATCAGAAGCTTGGCTTCATCATCTAGCTTGGCTACATCTTCATCTAGCCAGTGGAATTGTGCCTCTTAACTCAATCAAGGCAGAGAGATGTTTTAGTAGAGTGCTGGGGCTGAAGTCAGTAAAACCTGAGTTCAAATTTGAATTTAGACACTTACTCTCTGTGTGACTTGGGCAAGTCCCTTAACCATGTTGACTTAATCCACTAGACAAGAAAATAGGAAACCACTCCAGTGTCTTTGTCAAGAAAACCCTATAGAAAGTATGATCTATGGGGTTATTGAAGAATTTGACACAACTGAACAATAACTCAACCACAAGAAACTTTTATCTCTGCTTTTCATAAAGGAATATTTGGCATAAACAATTATTTACAACTGAATTATGTTCATTACACAGCCTTTGCTTTCTGTGATTCCATTTTGGGGTATCTAGGCTGTCCAGAAAATCACTTATCTGTGTACTTGCTAGATCTCTTATAGCTTATAAGGTCCTTGAGAGCAGAAATTGTATTTTGTCTTTGTATCTCCAGTGCCTGACAGGCACACACACTAACACACACACTAACCTCTTAATAAACCACAGTTGAAAGACTGCTGTTGAAAGAAAGAGAAAGGAAGAAAGGAACGAAACAAAGAAACCAAAATATCCCCAACAACAAAACAATTGAGTTTTAGGCACAATTATCTCCTATTTGCCCATCCCTCCCATGTTAATGTATTTGCAGTTGTAGCCTCAGTGCTTACTACTAAATTTTGAGATCATTGCCATAATGAATAATCTACAATCTATAAGAAAACACGTCCTGCTTTTTGTTTTATCTCTGGCATTCTGGTAAACTCTGACTGGGACAGGAGGATCACTAATTTTTTTCTGCCCAGAGGAAAAGCATTTTCCCAAGATGGGTCCTCTCTCAGAAACTATTAATTAATCATTAGTATACATCAGTTTCATTCCCTTGGGGCCATAGAACCAACAGTCTTCCCCCAGCACAATGTTCTGCTAACCAGGAGAACCTGATAACCTGACTCATCCAAAGAACAAGGGACTAGTAAGATTCCAGAAGCCTAACATCCAAAAGCCTTAGAGTACAAATCCCTCATTTAACAGATGAGGAAACTGAGGTCTAGAGAAGTGAAGTGACTCAGGTACTAATCAGTGACTCCAGAATGTCAAGCTGGCTTTGAGAGCAAATCTAATTTCAAATTTATGACGGCAACAGTTCAATTTAGCTAGGATTGGATTAAGTTCTGGGAACACAAAGAATAAAGAAGAGACACAGTTCTCATCCCCAAAGAGAATGGGCACCTGATGCAACTTTATAAAGCAGGATCAAAATTTTGGCTTCCTATTTTGTTCTCATATTTGTTTCCCCAGAACCTAGCACAGTGCCTTGCACACAGGCAATGCTCAAGACATACAAAACAAATTGATTGAATTGAATTCTGGCTCCTGAGCCATTGAATGCTACTGGAATTACCATGAGACTCTGCTGCCTGGATCCACTTTGAATTCATGCTGCCTTTCTCCATTTACTTCCTAACAATTCTTTTATTTACTTTGACTCCCTAACACCTTCTCTATAAGCATTTGTTCGGAAACCTCCTCTCTTCTTAAGTAGATCAACTGTTTCCCAATATTGAATTCATCCTTCTCCAGCTCTTCCAGACCCCCAAAATCTATCTAGTTTGTACCCATCCTGTTCTCTTCTGTTCCAGCCTCAGCAGAGGAGACCAGGAATCCCTCTTCTTGCTCAAGATCACGGGATCACAGATTTGGAACAGGAAAGGAACGTTCTAATTGCCCCATGGATAGCATGTCTTTCCCAGCTCTCTGCCCACTCCCAGCATGTTTTTTCATCTCTCCATATCTATTGGTTTTACCTTAAATGTCTATAAACCTGCCTAAGATTCCCTAATCCTAAAATGACAAAGTCTTCTTTTGATCTTGACAGGCCATCAAGGGTCATGCAATGTCTCTCCTTTCTCTGCTAAGTTTCTAGAAAGAAGCTTCCATTGGCTGCTTCTACTATGTTACTATCCATTCGTTTTTCAATCCTTTGCCACCTGGTTCAATTCCATGTCTCTACTGAAGTTGCTGTCTCCAAAGTTACCAATGGTGGCTCAAGTGCTCAATCCAATGGCCTTTTCTTAGGCTTCTGCCTCTTTGATCTCTCTGCAACATGGATCACTTCCACTTTCTCCTCCTCTGTACATTTTTGTTCCTTGGATCTTGTGACACTACTCTTAGTCTTCTCCCCATCCGAGCTCTTCTTCTCTGTCCTGCTGATTCATCATATTTCTTCTACCCTACAAGTATATATGAAGATCTGAATTGGAATTATAAATTTTAGATCTGGAAGTGATCCTAAGTGATCATCCTTTTCTTCATTTAACAGATGAAAAAACTGAGGCACAGAGATAAAAAGTGACTTAATCAAGATCACAAATCTAGTCAGTATCATAATCAGACTCTATTTCCCCCTTTTTTTCCTTTTCCTTCTCACTCTGTTGTCTCTCATGGGCTCAATTTTCAGTCCTTTACACATGATTCCTAAATCTATTCATCCAACTAATCTCTTCCCTCAAATCCAGGAACATGTTTCCTGCTGTTTGTTGGCCAGTCTCTGCCTGAACATCCTGACAGTAATTTGATCTTCACACATCCCAAACTTTACTCACCATCTTCTCCCACAAATGCCCCCAATTTTCTGTTTCAGTTGAAGCCATCACCATCTGCCCAGTCACCCAACTTGGAAGCATCAGAGGCACCTTCCCCCTCACCTCCCAGGTTCAACTTGTCATTAAGTCCTGTTGATTGCAACTCCATGAGAGCTCTTGAATAGTGGCTCTCCCTAGCACACAACCCATCCCAAGATCCTGTCTCTTTCCACACACCAGCAGCATGCAGAAGAGACTCACTACATATAATCCAGCTATGTATCCCCAATGCTTTATACATAGTAGGTGTAAAATAAATGCTCATTGAATTGAAGCAAATTTGTTATTAGGTGGAATCTATGTATAGAGAAGAGACAAGTAACACTGGAGGCTAGTTAAGAAATTAGAAACAGGAAGGCTGGTCTCCCATGGTGCTTCCTTGGATTCAATGATTAGCTCCCATACATCCATTGTGACAGAAGTACAGACTTCAACAAAATGCAGGGTAGTGGTGCTGTCTACTGCTCCCCAGAGGGAGATGTGTCTAGCTCCTGTTTGTGGCATTTTCAGTGCACATTTGGGTAATCACTGTGTGATTTCAGTCATGTCACCTGTATTCAAAACTCCATTTTTTTTGCCCAAGGTCACACAGCTGGGAAGTGTTAGTAACTGAAGTCAGATTTGAACTCAGGTCCATCTGACATCAGCATTGATGCTCTATCCACTGCACCACCCATTTGTTCCCATTTGTTTTTTGTTTGTTTTTGTTTTTTAAGATTAAACCTCTAAATACTAAATTGCTAAGAATTTAGAGCTCCGAGCTCTGACCCAGACCAATCCCATTGAATTTTGAGTCGATAGCATTTATTAAGCAGCTACTCTGTGTGAGACAGAGACAGCTAAGTGGCTCAGCACCAGGTGTGGAGACAGGAAAACCTTAGTTCAAATATAACTAGAGACACTGGACAAGTCACTTAACCTCTTAATTGCCTTAATGCATGGGAAAAGGAAACAACAAACCCCTCCAGTATCTTTGCCAAGAAAACCCCATGGAGAGCACCGACATGCCGTGGTCTACATGATCATGAGGAATGGGAAACAACTGAACAAGAACAATGTCCAAGGCACCATTCTAGGCTCTAGAGATAGGCAGAAATAAGAAACAATCCCTGAATTCAAGGGAGCTTTCATTTTATGGGGGCATGATACAAATGAAGAAACCAAATGCAAATGCATGATATTTTCTTCTTCTTTTTTTTTTTAAATGGCATTGTGTTTTTCCAACAAAAAAGTGAAAATTGTAAGCTTCAGTGTGCTTGCAGACTCCATATTTTTTCCCTCTGGATGTGGATAATAGTATTTCCATCATGGATCTTTTGAATTTGTCTTGGACCACAGCACTACTGAAAAGAGCTGAGTCTCTCAAAGTTGATTCCCATGCAATGTTGCTGTTACTGGGTACCACGTTCTCCTGGTTCTGCTCCCTTCACTCAGCATCAGTTCATAGTACAAGAAATTTTCAATAGGGAAAGAGCATTGCCAACTGGGGTGGGCCCAGTGTGGCACAGTGGTCAAAATATTGATTCTAGGGACAACGCCTTGCCCTTGATGATTATGACTTGTATAACTTAACCTTCTTGGGCTTCAGTTTCTTTATATGTAAAATCAGGACTCAGTGGTCTCTGGGATCCATTCTAGATCTAGGTCAGATGACTTTGAAAATCAAGATCTAAAGCTATCTGGGATCTGAGAAGCCCCCAAGTATAGCACCTTCACTTTATAAGTGAGGCCATTGGAACACAGATTAACTTATTTACTCAGGGTCATACAGGTGGCAAGTATCTGTTTGAATGCAAGTCTTTTTTTGGCCTTAGAGCCCTGTCCAGAGCTCTAAGCTGCCTCTCCATTCTCTTTATCTGCTGAGCCTTGAAGAAAGCTAGAGATTTTATGATCCAGTGATAAGAAGGGAGAGTGCCCCATGAAGGGAGGACAGTTGTGCAAATGTTTGGAGGTCGGAAATGGGATGCTGAGTTCAGGGAAGGCAACGTCAGGTTGCCTGAAACAGCCAGCCTCACAATAGTTCATAAGCAGTTTACTGGAAAAGACCCTTCAATAGCAGTGGCTACCAAAGGATAAAGGTGATCATTCCTTTGCTCCCCAACTTGAGTGTTAAAGAAGACAGAAGGGATGTCTGGGGCTTTTCCTTGGGGCAGTTAAAAACCTGAACAGCAGGGAACACAACCTGGGGAAGCCTCTAATCCACATAGTGCAAAACTCGGCCTGAGGCAGTGGAACTCTTGAAGTAGCAAAACTCCAACAGCAGCAGAACTCCCACAGCAGTAGAACCCCTGCAACAGCAACTGTACTTTCCGGGCAGAGACTTCCGGTTTGAGCATCACCTGCTAATATACATGGCCCCACGGGAGGCTTTGGCTGGGGTTTGTGATGCTTTTACTGTTCAGCCCCTAGCTCAGGGCAGTGGCTAGGCCACACAGCGGGGGTCCTTCACTGGGCACTCCTCCCAAAGCAGCTGTGCTAACCACCTCTGAGTCATTTGGGGGGGGGGGGAACTCTCTCCCAGAGCTCTCTCTTAGCCCAGTCACAGGATTGCTGCATTGTATCCCTGGTCTTGGAGGAAGCTGATAAATTTCCTACCCAAGGGCAGACCCCCCCACAGAGTGTTAACAATTTGTATGAAAGTGAAGAGAACGATTGACATCTTCTATATAGAGAAAGAGCAGGTATCCAACCCCGAGGAGCCTAACAGCAGAGAGTCTCCAGATAACACCCTAAAGGGGAATGATACCTGCCCCTCATCACATAACTCTCTCCTAGAAGAGACTATTAAAAAGTTAAGAGAGTTTGAAGAAAAATGGGGAAAGGAAAGAGAAGCTATGATAGAGAATAACAACGTCCTGAAATTTGAGTTGGAAAAAATAAAGAATTCACAGGAGGTGCAGGGAAACAAAATTTGTGAATTAGAAAAGGTTAAAAAATCACAGGAAAGTAGGATTTCTGAATTGGAAAAGATAAAAAATTCCCAAGAAAGTAGAATTTGTGATTTGGAAAAAGAAAATAACTCACTAAAAAAAAACTTAGTGAAATGGAAAAAAATTCAACAGAGTAAAATAATTCATTTAAAAACTCAATTGGGCATATACAAAAAGAACTAAAAAATGTGAATGAAGAAAATAACTAATTAAAAATAAGGACTGAATAAATAGGAATGAATGATTCATTGAGAAACCAAGAATCAGTCAAACAAAATGAAAAGCTGGAGAATAACAACACATATTTGGTGGGAAAATCTATAGACCTAGAAAATAGTTTTAGGAGAGATAATCTGAGGATCATTGGACTTCCCAAAAATTATGATGGAAAAAACAGCCTAGATTCTATGTTACAGGCAATCATCAAAGAGAACTGTCCAGAGATAATGGAAACAGAAGGGAAAATAGGCATCAAAACAATTCATCAAACACCTTCTGAAAAAGACCCTAAAAAAAGAACTCCATGGAATATTGTGTCTAAACTGCAGAACTACCAAACTAAAGAAAAAATATTTCAAGCAGCTAGGAAAAAAAAAAATTCAAATATCCAGGTGCCACAATAAGGGTCACTCAAGATCTAGCTGCCTCCACATTAAAGGATTGAAGGGCCTGGAACCTGATATTCCAAAAAGCAAAAGAACTAGGATTGCAACCAAGAATAAACTACCCAGCTGAGTTTAGTATTTTCTTCCATGGAAGAAGATGGACATTTAATGAAAGAGAGGAATTCCATTTGTTTCTAAGAAGAAAACCAGACTTAAACAAAAAATTTGATCTACATCCACAAGACACAAGAGAAGCAGACAAAGGTAAAAAGAACTCTTGAGAACTGTATCTCTATTGTGGATATACAGAAAGTCCACATGGATAATTTGATTTTTCTGATATAACATAAAAAAGGGGGAGTAGTAAAAGGAAGGGGACAGTATCAGAAAATGGGAAAGGAGAGATAAAAAGAGGGAAACTACATCCCAGGAAGAGGCATCAAAAATTTACCACATCTGAGGGAATTTAGAGAGGGGGAGAAATCTGAATCTTATTCTCATCAGAGTAGGCTCAAAGACTAAATAATTAACATATTTGTTTTTCAGAGAATTCTCTCTCACCTCATTATAAGGCAGGAGAGGAAAAGGGAAAAGGAAAAAAGGAATAAGGGAAGGGTACAAGAAAGGGGAAGGGATTTAAAAGGAAGGGGAAGGAATACTAAAAAGAGAAGGCTGTGCATCACAAGTGGGGTCCATAAATTCAATACTGGGGAAAGGGTTCAGTGGGGACAAGGGGGAAAAAAGCATAATCAGGGGATAATATGATGGTAGGAAATACAGAATTAGTAATTTTAACTGTAAATGTGAATGGGATGAACTCTCCCATTAAACGGAGACAGATAGCAGACTGGATCAAAAGTCAGAACCCTACAATATGTTGTTTATAGGAAACACGCTGAAAGCAGGGAGATACATACAGAGTAAAGGTAAAAGGTTGGAGCAGAATGTATTACGCTTCAGGTGAAGCCAAAAAAGCAGGGGTAGCCATCCTTATCTTAGATCAAGCAAAAGCAGAAATTGATCTAATTAAAAGAGATACAGAAGAAAACTATATCCTGCTAAAAGGTAGCATAGATAATGAAGCCATATAAATACTAAACATATATGCACCAAGAGGTATAGCATCTAACTTCCTAAAGGAGAAGTTAAGAGAGTTGCAAGAAGAAATAGACAGCAAAACTATAACAGTGGGAGATCTCAACCTTGCACTCTCAGAATTAGATAAATCAAACCACAAAACAAATATCAAAGAAATTAAAGAGATAAATAGAACATTAGAAAAACTAGGTATGATAATCTTCAGAGAAAACTGAATGGTGATAGAAAGGAATATACTTTCTTCTCAGCATATATTGGGACATAAAGATCTCAAAATTAAATGCAGGAAGGCAGAAATAGTAAATGCCTTCTTCTCAGATCACAATGCAATAAAAAACTACATTCAACAAGAAGTTAGGGGCAAATAGACCAAAAAGTAATTGGAAACTAAATAATCTCACCTTAAAGAATGACTGGGTGAAACAGCAAATTATAGAAACAATAATTTCACCCAAGATAATGTCAATGATGAGACATCATACCAAAATTTGTGGGATGCAGCTAAAGCAGTAATAAGGGGAAATTTTATATCTTTAGAGGCTTACTTGAATAAAATAGAGAAAGAGAAGGTCAATGAATAAAAAAGCTAGAAAAAGACCAAATTAAAAACCCCCAACCAAAAACTAAACTTGAAATTCTAAAATTAAAAGGAGAAATCAATAATATTGAAAGTAAGAAAACTATTGAATTAATAAATAAAACTAAGAGTTGGTTTTATGAAAAATCCAATAAAATAGATAAACCTTTGGTAAATCTGATCAGAAAAAGGAAAGAGGAAAATCAAATTGTTAGTCTTAAAAATGAAAATGGGAAATTTTTCCACCAATGAAGAGATACAAAGAGAAATTCCATTTAAAACAACTGTCGAGAGTATAAAATATTTGGGAATTCATCTATCAAAGAAAAGTCAGGAATTATATGAACAAAATTACAAAACACTTACCACAAAAATAAAGTCAGATTTAAATAATTAGAGAAATAATAAGGAGTTACTTTGCCCAACTTTATGCCAATAAATTTGATAACTAAAATGAAATGGAAGAATACCTTCAAAAATTTCCTTCCTAGATTAACAGAGGAGGTAAACTGCTTAAATTGTCCCATTTCAGAAAAAGAAATCGAACAAGCTATTAATCAACTCCCCAGGAAAAAATCCCCAGGACCAGATGGATTTACATGTGAATTCTACCAAACATTTAAAGAACAATTAGCCTCAATGTTATATAAACTATTTGAAAAAATAGGGGATGAAGGAGTCCTACCA
The DNA here is from genome assembly GCF_048593235.1 of Sminthopsis crassicaudata. NCBI lineage: Eukaryota > Metazoa > Chordata > Mammalia > Dasyuromorphia > Dasyuridae > Sminthopsis > Sminthopsis crassicaudata. The sequence goes on along the minus strand of NC_133621.1, from coordinate 40,231,350 downwards.
AACTCCTTTTATGACACAGACATGGTACTGATACCTAAGCCAGGTAGGTTGAAAACTGAGAAAGAAAACTATAAATCAATCTCCTTAATGACTGTTGATGCTAAAATCTTAAATAAGATATTAGCAAAAAGACTTCAGAAAATCATCCCCAGGAGAATACACTATGATCAAGTAGGATTTATACCAGGAATGCAGGGCTGGTTTAATATTAGGAAAACTATTAGTATAATTGACCATATTAATAATCAAATTAATAAAAACCATATGATCATCTCAATAGATGCAGAAAAAGCATTTGATAAAATCCAACATCCATTACTACTAAAAACGCTTGAGAGTATAGGAATAAATGGACTATTCCTTAAAATAGTCAGGAGCATATATTTAAGACTGTCAGTAAGCATAATATGCAATGGAGATAAACTGGAACCTTTCCCAGTAAGATCAGGAGTGAAACAAGGTTGCCCACTATCACCATTACTATTCAATATTGTATTAGAAATGTTAGCCTCAGCAATAAGAGTCAAGAAAGAGATTAAAGGAATAAGAGTAGGTAATGAGGAAATCAAACTGTCACTCTTTGCAGATGATATGATGGTATACTTAGAAAACCCCAGAGATTCTAATAAAAAGTTATTAGAAATAATTCACAACTTTAGCAAAGTTGCTGGATACAAAATAAATCCACATAAATCTTCAGCATTTTTATACATCACCAACAAAATGCAACAGCAAGAGATACAAAGAGAAATTCCACTCAAAACAACTGTCGAGAGTATAAAATATTTGGGAATTCATCTATCAAAGAAAAGTCAGAAATTATATGAGCAAAATTACAAAACACTTGCCACAAAAATAAAGTCAGATTTAAATAATTGGAAAGACAGTAAGTGTTCCTGCATAGCCCAAGCGAATATAATAAAGATGACAATACTCCCCAAACTAATCTATTTATTTAGTGCTATATCAATCAGACTCCCAAGAAACTATTTTAGTGATTTTGAAAAAATAACAAAATTCATATGGAAGAATAAAAGGTTGAGAATTTCAAAGGAACTAATGAAAAAAAGTCAGATGAAGGTGGTCTAGTTGTACCTAATCTAAAGCTATATTATAAAGCAGCAGTCACCAAACCATTTGGTATTGGCTAAGAAATAGACTAGTCAATCAGTGGAATAGATTAAGTACACAGGACAAAATAGGGTACAACTATAGCAATCTAGTGTTTGACAAACCCAAAGATACCAACATTTGGGATAAGAATTCATTATTCGGAAAAAACCGTTGGGAAAACTGGAAATTAATATGGCAGAAATTAGATATGGACCCACACTTAACACCATATACCAAGATAAGATCAAAATGGGTCCATGATTTAGGCATAAAGAATGAGATCATAAATAGATTAGAGGAACAGAGCATAGTCTACCTCTCAGACCTGTGGAGGAGGAAGGAATTTATGACCAGAGGAGAACTAGAGATAATTATTGATCACAAAATAGAAGATTTTGATTACATCAAATTAAAAAGCTTTTGTACAAACAAAACTAATGCAAACAAGATTAGAAGGGAAGTAACAAATTGGGAAAATATTTTTATATTTAAAGGTTCTGATAAAGGCCTAATTTCCAAAATATATAGAGAACTGACTCTATAAGAAATCAAACCATTCTCCAAATGATAAATGGTCAAAGGCTATGAACAGACAATTTTCAGATGATGAAATTGAAACTGTATCCACTCATATGAAAGAGTGTTCCACATAACTACTGATCAGAGAAATGCAAATTAAGACAACTCTGAGATACCACTACACACCTGTAAGATTGGCTAAGATGACAGGAAAAGATAATGATGTATGTTGGAGGGGATGTGGGAAAACTGGGACACTGATGCATTGTTGGTGGAGTTGTGAAAGAATCCAGCCATTCTGGAGAGCAATCTGGAACTATGCCCAAAAAGTTATTAAACTGTGCATACCCTTTGATCCAGCAGTGCTACTACTGGGCTTATATCCCAAAGAAGTACTAAAGATGGGAAAGGGACTTATATGTGCCAAAATGTTTGTGGCAGTTCTTTTTGTAGTGGCTAGAAGCTGGAAAATGAATGGATGTCCATCAATTGGAGAATGGTTGGGTAAATTATTGTATATGAAGGTTATGGAATATTATTGCTCTATAAGAAATGACCAGCAGGATGAATTCAAAAAGGATTGGATAGACTTACATGAACTGATGCTGAGTGAAATGAGCAGAACCAGGAGATCACTATATACTTCAACAACAATACTGTATGAAGAGGTATTCTGATGGAAGTGGATATCTTCAACATAAAGAAGGTCCAATTCACTTCCAGTTGATCAATGATGGACAGAAACAGCTACACCCAGAGAAGGAACACTGGGAAGTGAATGTAAACTGTTAGAACTACTGTCTATCTACCCAGGTTACTTATACCTTCGGAATCCAATTCTTACAGTGCAACAAGAAAATTGGATTCACAAACATATATTGTATCTAGGTTATACTGTAACACATTTAATATGTATGGGATTGCCTGTCATCTAAGGGAAGGAGTAGAGGGAGGGAGGGGAAAATTTGGAAAAATGAATACAAGGGATAATGGTGTAAAAAAAAATTACTCATGTACTGCCAAAAAAATTATAAAATTAATAAATTATAAAATTAATTAAAAAAAGAAGAAGAGCAGAAGGATCCTCCACATACCCACCCCTCCACCAAAAACTTTTGTCTTATTTAGAATCCCAGCAAAATGGGTCTAAACTCCCAGATGGATAGGAGAAACACCCATGCTTTATTCATATTGTTAAATAAAAATCCAGGGAACCCAAGGCAATCAATCCAGAAGCAATCAAAACCCAGGAGAGCTTAGGCACGAGGCAGGAACAGCCAGCAGGAGAGAAAGAGCTGGCCGATGACATTGGCTCGGGGTGCCAGCCCTGCAGCTCTAATTCCCATGATTCAGCTTTGGGGACCCAGATGCCCACCATTCTGAAAAGAACAACTCAGCAAGACTGTGTTTCTCCCAGGAGGAACAAAAGCCAACCAATCTTGCCTGCCAGCCAGACCGAGAAATAAAACATAGTGAGCCAGGCTGTGCTGGGCTATAGTTGGCACACAAAGTTTCCAGAGAGGCCCCAGGGAAAGAGGATATGGGGGAGTGGGGAAATAATCAAAAAGTGAACATAAAGACCAAGACCACATCTTGTAGAATACAGCTGTTGGCAGATCTGACTCCTGACATGTTGAAATCATTTTTCTTTCTTTTATTGCTCTTTTAGACAATCAAGGAAATGCTGGCTTTTGTCTTAAGAGGCATGCTTCTACTTATACTGCTCTGGAAGGCTAAGGGTATGGAATAAAGGTAATAGGGTGATAGATTTAAAGCTGGGAGGGATTCTAGAGAGTCCTGTAGTCTTTCTTTCTTGTTTAGAGATGACCTGATGCCCAGAGAGGTTAAGCAACTTGCCTACGATCACACAGCTAGGAAAGGTCTGAGTTTGGACTGGAATGGAAGTGTTCTAATTTGAAATCAGTCTTGTATAGAGGGATGAGGATGTTCCTACATTCACAAATCTAATTGTAGAAGGGGCTGTTTGCTGCCCTATGAAAGCAGATCATCTCTCTTTTATTCCTATCACAGCATGGTTGGAAGTGTATTTAATGTGTGCAAATTATGTTATATACACATGTGCACAGCATACACATATATACACTAACACACATGCAAATACACACACATACACATACACAAGATGGAATATTAGCTCCTCAAAAGTAGAGACTGTAGGTCGTTCAGTTTTGTCTTTGAGTTCCAGCATCCGTCACATACTAATACTTGTATGGCCAGTTGTTGTCTTTTTACGAGAAGAGGACCTAAATGACATCACCATGTTAGAGCCAACTGGCAGTATATCCAACTGTGGCCGAACCATCAGTTTCAGTGAATGGTAAAGGTCACAATGCTGGGGATTGGTACTCTTACCTTGGAGGTCTACCTCCTAGGGATATCCATGTTGGGAATGAGAAAGACACATGCATTGCCAGAGCTAGCCCAGGGTTTGAGAGGCTCCAAAGAAAAGTGTGGAGAGGATAGGTATTAGACTGGCTACCATGTTAGGTTCTTACTAAGTGCGAATGAGATAATAAGATATTAGGTTCTTACTAAGTGCTAAGTCGGTACTTGATTATTTTCTAGTTCCGGCCTTTCTTGGGAGTTTGACTTGTGAATTCCTGGGGAAGAGCTTGCGTGCTTGGGAGGAGCAAGTTCATTGGTTGAAGTGGTTCTTCCCAGAAGCCCTTGCATTAACCCATGCCCATTCTCTGGGAGGATAAAGAGGGTAGCTCTGGAGGAAAAAAGTCAGTCTCTGCTCTACACCAGGTTTGACACGGCTCTCTGCAGGAAGGGAAGTCACTTCTCTGGATGAGAGTTAACAGCAACTGTCTGGAGACAACGGTTCACTACAGGAAGAAGAATCTGTCCAAGAGATCTGAGTTGACACAGCAGATCTCCTCCCAGAGAGTGATTAGCAGCTTCTGGAGATAACAGCACGTTACACTACCAAATTAATACTTATGGTATAAAGCTCACTGGATGGCATGGGATACATTGTGAGACAGAATGGGTAAGGTTACATGACTGCAGTGATATCTGTGCTTTCAGGGGGAAAGCTTATATGGGATGTGTCTGTTTTTGTACCCCTTTGGGTAAAGCATGTGTCAGCGTGGTGTAGGGGAACTTGTAGGAGTCTCACTGCACTAAAGCAGGGTCCGTCCCTTTGGAGTGTGTACCCTTCTAGAGATCTATCAGTATGGGAGAAGGGCTGTTTGTTTTGTTGAAGGGGATTATACTTGCATGAGTGTGAATGAATGTGAATATATGCAGAGTAAATGAATGAATACATGAATACCTATTATAGAGAAAGATGGATGGCCATGGAACCTGTATGAAGAATTCTCTAATTCTCACCCTTTGTTCTAACAGATGAGGAAAGATGAGTTCAGAGTGGGAAGTTACTTGCCCCTAGTCACACAATCAATTTTCAGTCATTTATGGAACACTTACTCTGTGTCAGTCATTGTGCTGAGCAATGGGAAAACAAAGAAAGGCAAAGACAACTCCTACCTTCTAGGAATGTGCATTATAGTGTCCATGGAAATAGTAATTGATGGGGTTGAGATGTGAACCTGGCTTTCTAGACACAAAATCCAGAATACTTTCCATGGCAATACACTGCCAGGTGGCTATGTTTATCATGACTTGGCCAATTCCATGTTTGCTTTCTGCCATGGGAAGGCAGATCCCCTTAACCATTTGTCTGTCTTGAACTTTGGTTTTACCTTTAGATCCTGGGTTTGCCATCTTTACTCTTACTTGGAGCATTCAGCTTCCCTTTTTGGACAGCAGACATCTGTTCCAATCTAAATTGCTTAATTCTTTGACTAGTGCATATGAGTTGGATTCTATTTGAAAATGTGTTCAAATATGGAGCCTAATCCTATAATGAGTTAATACCCTGCTGTAAGGCAATATTTTGGTGACAGAAAATCAATTAATCCAGAAATCAAAAAAATAGAAAAGGGTCTTGGTATCATAAATATTGATGTGGAAAGAACTTTTCATCTGCTCCCCTTATTTTATAGGAGAGCAAAAGGGGACTAAGTGACTTGCTCAAAGTCACAGGTTATAACTAGAGGTAGGATTTGCATCCAGTTTCTCTGACTTCAGAGTCAATGCTTCTTCCACTGCACCAGGCTACTTTCTGTCTAGTCCAATCTATGACCCACCAAGAATCTCTTCTACAATATATTGGGGAAATGGTCAACCAGAGAGGGGATTCACTACCTCCTAAGGCAGTCACTTTTATTTTTGGGAGATCAGCTCTTAAGGATGGGACAGTTAGATACTAAGTGTAAATCTGTCTGCAAATTTTATTTCCATTGATTGCTCCTAATTCTGACCTCTGAAACTAAGCAGAACATAACTAAGTCCATTTCTTTTAAATACTTTGAGACAAGTAGGATTTCTCTTCCCCTTCCTGCTTGTCTTCTCTTCTCCAGGTTGAAGACTACCAGTTCCTAAATGGATCCACATGCAAGATGATCTCAAGGATCTCCACCATCACCCACTTCTGGCCATGCTCTAGATTATCAATATCTTTTCAAAATGTGCTACCCACGGCAGCCTTTTCTGTGGCAAGAAACTGGATCAGCAGGATGATCTCAGAAAGGCCTGGAGAGACTTACTGAGTGAAATGTAAGTGAAATGAGCAGGACATCATTGTACATGGCAACAACAAGATTGTAGGATGATCAATTCCGAAGGACGTGGCTCTTTTCAACAATGAGATGATTCAGGCCAATTCCAATAGACTTATGATGGAGAGAGACATCTGGACCCAGAGAGGGGATTGTGGGAACTGAGTGGATTGCAGTGTAGAATTTTCACTCTTTTTGTTGTTGGTTTTTTGCATTTTCTTTTCTTTTTTTATTTTTCCCTTTTGATTTGATTTTTCTTGTACAGCACGATAATTGTGTAAATATGTATGCATATATTGTATTTAACATATATTTTTATCAGAACATATATTGCCATCAAGGGGAGGGAATGAGGAGAACAAGAGGAAAATTGGAACACAAAGTTTTGCAAGGGTTAAATTGAAAAATTATCCATGCATATGTGTTGAAAATAAAAAGCTTTAATGAAAAAAATGTGCTGCCAAGAACTTAATCCAGTCCTGCAGATCCAAATTATGGAGAACAGAATTCTCTCCTACTTTCTGAATGCTGTATCTTTCTTAATTCCATTTAAGAGAGTTTGGGGCTTTCATATACTATTGATTCTTATTGGATTGAATCCCCAGAATTTTAAAATTACAAAATCTCTAGAGGGAAAACTTGGGGAATAGAAAAGAAAGATGTGGTCAACTTTACTCCAGAAATGGACTCCCTGAAAACTGGAATAGGCCCCCCAAAAGAATAACTCCATGAGTCAGCAAAAAAAAAAAAAAAAAATTTAGGACAAAATCAAAGGCAATTACACTTTAGGTACATCCTCTTCTCTGAAACCCTCACTTGCTGCTAGTGATTTCACAGCTCTCCCTCCACCCACTAGAATGGAATGTCCAGAACTCCTGTAATGCCATCAGTGATGAAAACATCAAGAGTTAGCTTTTGGGGAGTTCACTTCTGGAACAGGAGCTCATAAATATGAAAGCTCAGTGTGCACTTTCTGAATTAACAAATTAACTTCAGTAGCTTCTACCTTAGATTTGGCCAAGTCTGCACTTTAGGCTTTTTTGCCCTTCCTGTGATAGGGCCTTCTGAGTTTAGAGTGGTCTGATCAGCCACAGCTGGAAACATTGTACCTTGACCTTGATATGGGGATGCCATTTTGGTCTTCTTCAAGCATGAAGGACAACGCCCAACTTTGAGCATCTGAGTGGCTCAGTGAATAGACTGCCATGCCAAGAGTCAGGAAAATTCACCTTCCTGAACTAAAATCCAGCCTCAAACACTAGCTAAAGGATGTCCCTGTATGCCTCAGTTTCCTCATATGTAAAATGAGCTGGAAAAGGGAATGACCAATCACTCTAGTATCTTTGCCAAGAAAATCCCAAATGTGGTCCAAAAATGGTTGGGCATGACTGAAGAAGAACTGAAAACCAACTGTGTCAGACATTGTCCTAGGCACTAAGTGGGAAGGAAAGAAAGGCAAAAAAAGGAGCCTTCTCTCAAGCATCTCACATGACAGAGTCATATATTGTAATGTTCTTTTCTCTTAATTGTAATTCTCTGGGAGCAGATTTCTTGGGGAGCTTCTGGGAGCAGCCTTAGTTTCAGTTCAGTTCAATAATCCCAGAGGCAGCCAGGAGTTAAAAGTCAGATCCTTTATTTTCTCCTTCAAATCTTGTCTCCTTCTTTGGGCCCAATTAGCTTTAATAGAGGCCTATTTCTCTCCTTGGTTCCCAAGAGCTCTTGCTGCTAGTCCTTTGTCCCTTCCAGCTGCAGCCTCTTGTCCTCCCAATGTCTCCAGCCAGCACAAAGGTGGAAGTTGGAATGAATCTTGACTGCTCCTCTCAGAGAGTGGGATTGTGAATTCTTCTGGAAGTCCAAGAGCAGGCTTTTCCTCCAGTGAGCTTGTCAGCTCCTCCTTATTTATGTTCTCTTAAAGGTATGAATCTTGTGGAATTATAGTAGGTACTAAGTACATGTAAATTAGAGAATCATTATCTCATCAATTCCACAGATAATCTTCTTTCAAGTTCTGGCCCATAACATCTCCTTGTAGGATCAGATCAATTATACTGAACCATGCTAAATTAGATAATTATTGTCTCTATCAATTTCAGTGACTTAGCACCTTGTAAGAATCCTAACAATATATGACCAACTTTGTACAAACAAGATATGGATAGGATAGATTAGAGATATTTTGAGAGCTTAGGCACTTGTTTAGTGTCTAAATAGCAACTGGTGGTGCAGTGGATAGGATGGTGGATCTGGAGTCAGGAAGAACTGAGTTCAATTCTACTCTCAAACATTTACTAGCCATGTGACCTTGGGCTAGTTACTTTTAAAAATATCTCTATCTGATTCAGTTTACCCTGATGTTAAATGGGGATAATAATAGCACCCATCTTCCAGTTTTATGGTACTGTGATATAGTTAATAGGATAATAATTATGAAGCACTTAGTTTAGTGCCTGGCACAGAGTAAGCACCATATAAATGTTTTTACCTTCCCATTAAGGGGGACTGAAAAAGGCTACTTATGGAAGCAGTATTGTATCTAGCAGATGGAGGAAGTCTCCAAGTCTATATTTTTTTCCTTCTTGCTTTCTGATTCAGGAAATGAGTTCTGAAAAAAAAAAAAAAAACATAAATGAAGGTGAGACAGACAAAGAGAAGAAGAGAGGAGGAAGGAAGGAAGGAAGGAAGGAAGGAAGGAAGGAAGGAAGGAAGGAAGGAAGGAAGGAAGGAAGGAAGGAAGGAAGGAAGGAAGGAAGGAAGGAAGGAAGGAAGGAAAGGAAGGAAGGAAGGAAGGAAGGAAGGAAGGAAGGAAGGAAGGAAGGAAGGAAGGAAGGAAGGAAGGAAGGAAGGAAGGAAGGAGGGAAGGAGGGAAGGAAGGAAGGAAGGAAAAATGCTCAAAAAAGGAGAATCTGGTTGAAACCTGTTTTGGGAAGGCAGTCAACATCAGAGATGGCCTTATCTGACAGTGTTTCCAGCCCCAGAGTGTGATGAGCTCTGACTCTCCTAAAAGCTCCAAATTCTGACAAAGCCTAAGATGAGAAGGTCGGTTTTTTGGATGGAATTTTGGCAGTGAATCTTCAGGTGAAGTGGAAGGGAGCAGCCTCTGGCAGTGGCGGTTGTTCAGCCTTCTTTCTGAGGAGGAGCAGTGACAGCACATTGGATTTAAGTGAGGCGGAAGTGCGCACAAGTGTCAGCCTCACTCTCTTCCTGAGTCATCGAGGACCTGCAGCAAAGCAGAAGATGGCTGGTCATAGCCTTGCACCTTTACTGTCTGACTCAGCTCTAAGCCTTCATTAACACTGGGAAAAGTCATTTCTCTCCTCCTGTTCAGCCAGGGAAAGTCTAGTCATGCCCACTGAGCACTTTGCGGCTTGGTTGTCGGCCTCATTGGCCCATCTGCCAAGGGTTTATCGGGTGCACTTGTTGCTTATGTTATGGCTTCCTGGAGCCATGGGTGAGCTGTGTGAAAGGAGATGAATAAAGAGTCCTGAAAAGAACTTGGCAAGCCATCTCACCAAAGGCGCTGGTTCCAATATCCAAACACTCCAGACCTTGGTAATAAGTCAGACGTGGACGCCAAGGGCTCTGCTCAGTCACATATATGTCTCTAGTGCTTCAGTCTTGCCCTAGACCAGCTCTCCTTGCTTTTCATCTGGAACTTCCTGGCTCTCTGAGTCCTTTCAGCTATTGAAATTTTTTTTTTTAATCTATCAGACAATGACAAGTGTATAAGAAGAGCCAGGTTCAAGTTATGCTTCCTTGGCTGTGTGACCTTGAATGAAGAATCAATAAACATTTAGTAAGCACTATATGCAGGCACTGGACTAAGATCTGGGTTTCCAAAAAATGCAAATGACCTTTTTTTGCCCTGTAGATGCTTATAATCTAATGGGCAAGAAACTGTTTGCCTCAGTTTCCTCAACTGTAAAATGGGGAGGATCCAAGCAGATGCTATTTGTAACGTGCTTTGCAAGCCTTCAAACACTATCAATGCTTTTAATATTGCTCTAAATGACAACTTTAACCTTGATAAGGCATTTCCCAAAGAAAGGAATGGAAAACATAAATTCTGGAGAATCTATAATACTTTTTGGAAAATTCCAGTGAGAGTGCAATTTCAGATGTTGAATTATTTAGATAATTTTCCAAGCTTTTCTCTTTATATCCTCAGATTGGAATCAACAGCATCAACTGAGTTTTTCCAAATAGAACAAGATCCATGGATTGATGGCAGATTTAAAAAAAACAGTACTCAACCATTTTTTAAGTGGAAAAAAATGTTAAATTTAGACCTGATCAAAGTGATCAAAGTGAAGAAAACATGGCAAACCAGAAGACCAAGAGAGTGTGGAGGATTGATTCTTCTTAGCAACACACTGGCCAATTAACTGAATTCTCTGAATCCCCAAAGAACATTCTGGAAAATGAAAGCCACCGCTGTCTGTGTCAACTCACTCAACTTAGAATCATAGACTTCAGAAGTGGAAGGAAGCTACCTCATTTTTGGTATGAGGAAATTGAGGGCTAGACATCATTTGCAGCTAACCCTTCTTCTCATTTACATGGCTACTCACCAGACTCAGACTTTCATCACCTTTTTCTGCAGTGTTTCAATAGCTTCTTCATTAGTCCCTCTTTTTGTTCTCCACATACTTGCCAAAGTACCTTCCTAAAACATGGTTCTGATCCTGTTACTCACAAAACTTTCCCTTCCTCTTTCCCTTTCCCTTTCCTTTTCCCCTTCCCTTTACTTTCCCCTTCCTTTCCCTTCCCTTCCCTCCCAATTACTTTCAGGATTTATGTTATTATGCAATATAATATTATATTATTATATAATATGTTATATGATATTATATCTGATCTCTTTACACTTTCAGACAATAAGAATTTCAAACCTTAAACATATATTTCAAATATGGGATTTACCAGCAGCTTGATGCTTTTGTGAAACAGTAAAATATCAAACATTCTATTGGATTAGACCATGATAATACTAGAAGAACAAAATACTGAGGCAGCTTCAAAGACAGGGAGACCCAAGTTCATGTCCTAGCTGAATTCTCTATTCCCTGTGTGAACCTAAGCAAGACAATAATCTTATAGTGAGTAAAACTAGAAGATGTACAGCATGTGTTAATATGCATTGATAAAGGAATTTTCTTTATCCAACGTACTTTTTCCATGAATTAGGGTTCAATTATCAAATGAATAGAGTAACATTTAATTAAATGAGGCATGGAAATAAACAAGGCCTGATTAATGAATGGTCTCTTTTTAATAATTAACTAATGGTCAATTGGGTATATTAGATGACATTCACTGAATTTCAAATGAAAATAAACTCCTTTAAATAGATTTTATCCTCAATGAGTTCGTGGGATCTTTGGTTCCTTTTTTTCTTTTAAGAGAGATAAAAATAAAATTACAATGGTATCAAAAAGATCATACTATTGGTTTTTTTTTTTTTATTGTTATTATAACATTCTTATATTCCCCCATCATCACCCAATTGAAAGGCTTACACAGCCTCAGCTTCTTCTTCCAGGAGGAATTTGTAAAGAGGCCTGTGGCCTAAAGGAAAGGCTCTACTGGGTCAGCACCATTCTCAGCTTAGCCCCTACCATGCTGCATGATCCCAACCAAAATATCCCTAGTGTTAGGAAGCAGCTTCCTCCTCTGTGAGATAAAAAGTTCTGAGCAGTTTTTCATCAGGAATCTTCTTCTAGATCTAAATTTCTTTGATTGCCCACCTTTCATGGCCCTGTGGCTCTGGACAAGCTTTTCAAATATATTGTTTCTTGCTAGAAAAGGAAGAATAAAGAATACAAGAGGCACTTCAACCCCAAAGAAGTTATTTCCTTATCAAACACTGCATGGAACATATAGGAAAAGGGGGGATCGAAGGCTGCTGCTATTTTGTGGCATTCAGTGCTGCTTAGATTTTTAACCTTAAGTTAATTAAATGCTAACAGGGACCTTAGAGGTTATGCCCTCTCATTTTACAAATAAAAAACATAAAATCCAGGTAAACAAAACAACTTGCCCAACAGCCAGTAAATGTGTGAGGCAGGATTTTAACCCAGATCTTTGGTTCTAAAATCAAGAGCTGAATACATCACAGCATCTTTGTTCTCATAAGAGCACAGACAGATCTGGAAGGGGCCCCAGACATGATCTCATCCAAACTTTTCCATGTTCTTCTCTAGAGGAGAAAATTGGAATCTAGGAAAGAGAAGTGACTTGTCAAATGTCCCCCAGATATTAGGGATTTGAGAAAAAAATCTAAGCTTAGCATTTCTGACTGAGCCAAGTCTCTTTCCATTAATAAATACTTGTTAATAGAATGATTAATTTGATTGAGCAACTTTATGTAGTAGAAACTACACTAAATGCCCTCTATTACTTGTTCTGAGGATTTTTCTTTCCTTCTGTCTGTTAAACCAAATAGCTGAATTTTGGCAGTTAGAGGGAAGGAAGAAGTTAGAAAAAGGAAACAAATATTTATTCAAAGCTTGCTATGTTCTGGGCATTATGCTAAATGCTGAGGCTACAAATTGAATACCCCCCCACCAAAAAGACAGTCCCTGTCTATAAGTAGAGTTTATATTCTTTTTTAAATAGCATTCTATTTTTCCAATTACATGTAAAAACTATTTCTAACATTCATTTAAAAATGTTTTTGACTTACAAATTTTCTCCTTTCCCACTAACCCAAAATGGCAAGCAATTTGATAAATATTATATATGTGCAATCATGTAAAACATATTTCCATTTTAGTCTTCTTGTGAAAGTAGACTAAAAAGGGGGAAATCACAAAAAATTTTTAAAAGCATATTTCAGTCTGTATTCAGACTCCATAAGTTCTTTTTCTGTAGATAGTCAGCATTTTCCATCATGAGTCCTTTGGAATTGTCTTGGATCATTGAAATGCTGAGAAGGTTAAGTCATTCATATTTGATTATCACACAACGTGCTATTATTGTATGCAAAGTTTTCCTGGTTCTGAGTTTACATTGCAATGGGGAAAAACACATAAGAAGGATGTAGACGGGGGAAGAAAGCATGAAGGGTTCTAGCCTGAGACCTAGTTTTGAAGTTAATATAATCAGCAGCAAAGCAAGGAGAATGAAAATTGGCTGATCTAGGATCTTGCAGAAAATTGAGGACACAGGAGGAACTCACAAGTGGGCAAAAAAAAAAAAAAAGACTTGGTGAAGGGATATTCCAGGTGAGAAGGCTGCAGAGATGTTTGGGGAAAGAGGCCTCAGGTGCTGAGGGGAGTTTCTGGATGAGACAGCATCCAAGGCATGGTTCTGAAGTTCGGTAAAGTGGGAAGCAGAATCAGGAAAGTTAGTTGTCCCATGGCCCTCCATGAAAGGAAGACTCCAGAAAGAACTCACTAGGAAGGGTCAAAACAGTGAAGTGAGAGCAGAATTTTGCCAATCTTTCACAACAAATCCCCTGTAAAAGAATCTTAAAAATGGATCAATTTTGGGTTGGGAATTATGGTTGGGAATGTCAATCAATAGTATAATGAGCCATTTTTTGCACTCAGGGCAACTTAGGAAGACAGAAAGAAAAGTCTATAGACAAATGGGTAGAGATGCTGGTCAGGAGCAGAAGTGGCACTGGTGACAGTGGCAGTACCTGTCTAGGCCAGTGACAGCAGCAGTCAGAAGTTACCAGTGCCCAAGAATTGTAAGAATTCAGAAAGGGATCCCAGGGGACTCCTGCACTGGTCTAGGGAATAGGAATGGGTATCATCAGGAAGTTCTGTCATTCATTACCTAATCCTGGGTCACAGTTTTAGGGAAGAGAGACGAGTGAGCATGACGGCAAGGAAATGGGGACCTTACCTTCTAAGGACCAGAGCACAGACCAGTAGGGCAGTCACCAGAACTCTCCCTGGATTATATCTCCCTGGAAGCATCAAAAACTCAAAGGCTCTCACTTACCTGTGAAAACAGTAACAGGGCATTAAAAAAAGAAGCTAAGACTAAACATCCTATTCCTCAACCCCCAGAGATGAGGATAGCCCATTTTTAATATAAAGTCCAAAGTCAAGAAACAGACTGGGAAAAACGAGCAAGCAACAATACAGAACAGGACGCAAAAAGTCTTCAGGGAAATTCAAGACACAAACTTAAAAGATAATTACTTAAAGCAGTCGACAAGTAAAGCCTCAAGCTATAATACAGATTGGACACAAACCCAACAAGAATTCCTAGAAGAGCTAATGAAAGAGATTAAAAGAGCAAAAGACTTTTTTTTTAATCAAATAAGATCAATAGAGGCAAAATTGGGGAAAGAGATGAAAGCTATGCAAGAAAATTATGAAAGGAGAACTAACAACTTAGTTTTTAAAAATACTGAAGAAAATAACTCTTTAAAAAAGAGAATTGAAAAAGTGGAAGCTAATGACTCCCATGATACATAAACAACAAAACAAAGTAAAAAAAAAAAAAACCTGAAAAAATAGAAGAAGTTATAAAATATATCACATTAAAATAACTGGCCTGGAAAATAAATTGAGAAAGATAATTTTAAAATTGGTTGACTACTTAAAAGCCATAATCAAAAAAAAAAAAAAAAAGGTTAGTAGTCATCTTTCAAGAAATTAAAAAAAATATATCTTCAAAATCTTAGGAATGGAGAGCAAAGTAGCAACTGAAAGAATTCATCATTTACTTACTGAAAGAAATCCTCAAATGAAAACTCTCAAGAATATTTTAGCAAAAATACAGAAGGACCTCCTCAATGGGAAAAGGAAGATGATTTAGTAAATGGCTATTTCAGGGCAAAATGGTCACATAGGTGGGATGATTCCCTAGGATAAGGAAAACTCTACTTCTGAGGAAAGGTCTAAGATGAAATAACAATTGAGACAAGTTTTAAAGTCAGAAAGTCAGGAGCAGAGCTGGGAGAGGAATATTCACGGCATATTATTCCATCATATGTAGGTGGGGAAGGAGAGAAAAGAAGGGATTGTGCATTTATTAAGTATGTACTGCATGCCAGGCACTGTGTTAAGCACTTGCATAACTACTTCTCAATGGATTTTCACAACAACCCTGTGAAATAGGTGTGATTTATTCCTAGTTTATAATTTAGGAAACTGCGGTTACAAAGAGAAGGTTACATGGCTAGTAAGGATCGGTAATTGGATTTGAACTCAGTTCTCCTGACTCCAGTCAGGATGATAGAATGCTATCCAGTGAACCATTCAGCTGCTTCTAGACAATTTGGAGAACTCCAAGCATGGGAAATCTTTTCATTAACGCACATAATGCAATTTATAGTCTTAGACAGTCACTTGGGGGAAATCACAGAGTCAGTATGTGTCCAAGACAGGATGTGAAAAAAACTCTTTCTGATTCCAAGGTTAGTTTGGGGTTTTTTTTGTTGTTTTTTGTTACCCAATCAACACTCATTAAGCATGTGTAAGGCAATGTAGTAGACTGAAAATAAAGACAAAAATGAAACAGTCCCTATCCTCAAGGAGTTCACATTCTACCAGAGGAGACAACTGAATTTAAACATCTCAGCTTCCCCTTTTCTATAAGATTATAGAAAACAAATATGGGTAATTTTGGTGGAGGAAAGCTATTGACTAGTGGGAAGATCAGAGACAGGCTGGAGTGTTACCCTCATTACCTAGGGTAGTACCTCATACAAAAGAGGGTTTTTTTTATGAATGTTTTGTGATTGAATGAGTCTATGAAAGAATGACTGCAGACAAGCTATTTCTCTGGCCTCAAGTTCTTCCTATCTTTATTTTTATTTATTTTGTTGCTGCTGAGGCAATTCAGGTTAAGTGACTTGCCCAGGGTCACACAGCTAGGAAGTGTTAAGTATCTGAGGCCAGATTTGAAACCAAGTCCTCCTGATTTCAGGGCTGATGCTCTATCCATTACATAATCTAGCTGTGCTGGCCTTCAAGTTCTTCATCAGTAAAATGAGGGAGTTGGATTGGATGACCTCTGAATTGTCTGCTAGATCTAAATTTATAATCCTATGTAGCTGGTGTTTGAGTTGAGCCACTACCCATGATCAAACCTGTTGTTGAGTCATTTTTCAGTTGTGTCCAACTCTTCATGAGCCCATTTGGGGTATTCTTGGCAAAGACACTAGAGCAGTTTGCCATTTACTTTTCCAGCTCGTTTTTCATTCAGATGAGGAAACTGAGGCACACAGGATTAAGTGACTTACCCAGGATAACACAGCTAGTAAGTGTCTGAGGTTGAAACTTGGAGTCTTATAAAATTCTCTTCATCCTTTCCCTGGATCCTGATTTAAATCCTGCTCATACTAAGTGATCAACATCAAAATGAGTTCCTCAGCACCAGACTGCCATCTTGCTCAAGGAAACAATCAAATCCAGCCTAAGTGGGCATGAGACAGGTATAAGTGGTAACTAATCCACCAGCACAATTATTAATTTGAAGGGACATCGAGGAGAAAACACTTGATGTTTAATATGATGCGACTAATTTAGGTTAATTAGGCCTGATTTCATAACCAGCAGGAAGCAAGAGCTTTTGCTGATCAACAGGACTATATCCTCTCCCTGCTTCTTCCAAAGGCATAGCTAGGAAACAGCCCGAAAGAAGGATGATGACTTACAATCATCTCAGTGACCCAGTTTCTTTACAATTTGGTAACTCTGATAGACTCTGTCACTGGTGGGATCTCACTTGGAGCAGTTTTCGGGGAGAACTTATAGCTGAATAGCTTGCTGGCCAAAGGGAACGTGGCAGGAGGTAATATGTTTTCGAAGCCGAATGATACATTTTCTCATCCTCCCAAATTGTGTCTAAATTGTCCTTTGTCTCACAGCTTGATGTTTCATATCCTGGGTGGAAATACAGTGATTTAAGACACAGTTACCAAAACTGGATTTATACAGCTCACTCTACCTTGGAAACTTAACTGATTTCAAACAAGGAAGGCCATATAACTGGCCCCAACTCCATAAAAACCCAATAGAAAGTGACAAGAGTAGAGTGTAAAAGCTCTGAATTTATAAAACCCTCAGTCTAGGGAGAACCTTCTGGGATTTTGTTCTCTTGGTGTCAGAACAATTGTGGCAAACTAGAGCTCAGATCCTTTCATGAGAACAAGACTAAACAGGGAGTCACCTGGCAATCTGCATGCTAGCAATGGTGTTCTACTAACTGACAATGGCATCTCAAGTCAGTTCCTATTCCATGAAATCATCGTCTTGATCTGTATAATGGGAGCTATCTCTAGTACCTCCATTTCAATTCTCTGTTCTGTGACTCTATCCTCTGTTTAAAAAGGAAAGATTATGTGAAGAAGCTAAAGCTTGATCTTGAGACAATGAAAAAATGACTATGCCCATGGAGGACTCAGCCCAAGACTTTCCAATCCTATCCAAAAAGTGTTGATTAAGTTCTCCAACTACCTCTTAATTTGTAGCGTGTTCGGCCTTCGAGATTGCCAAGAGTGGATGCCAGTTTCTTCATTTCTTCAGAATGAAATTTTAAAGTTTTTTCAAAAGATGATCTTCCATGTATTTTAATATATAGTTAATTTCATTACAATTCATATTCTTCTCAATTTCAAGCAACTTACTTATGACTTTTAAAGGCCATCTTCCAAGAATGGGTAATCTGATTTGTCATAGTAGCTTCTCAGGGATAAACAATTTGGTGGATGGATGGATGGATGGATGGTCTAGTGTTCCTTTTATTTTCTTGTTCCACCCCTCAGAAAATAAGGTGGGATTTCCTTTCAAATATATCTCCTCTATTTAGGGAGGTGATATTTGAAACCATAGCAAAAAGCACTAGTGGATAAAAGAAGGAGCACAGTTTTAAATCTAGAAGAGACTTTAAAATGCACCTAAGTGGTGTGGTGGATAGATCAACCATCCCTGGAGTCAGCAGGACTTGAGTTCAAATTTGGCTCAAATTCTTACTAGCTGTGTGATTCTGGGCTGATTGATTCCAAAAAACACAAAAGAAAACAAAAATAGAAGAGACCTCAGAGGTAAGTTAACCCAACCATCATTAAATGGAAAGTAAATTTCCTTCAAACTAGGTTTAAAGGGTAAGGATCAGATGAGTACCCATGTAAGAGCTGAGCAAGCAATGACATTTTTGCTTGAACAACTGAGGAATTGATTGATTGCTGGTTAGTTGTGGCCTGTAGGAGGCGAATCTCAAAACATCTTGAAAAGAAGAAGTGAAGAGTCCAAACTCCCAAGCGTCTGAAATCCCATGATATAACAGATCTCTATTTAAGATGGTGCATTGAAAAACTACTCCTACATAAAATGAATGGGATCTGCTTTCAAATAAAACAATTCATGAGATGAAGAAATAAAGGAGAACTGGGTTTGAATAGGGGAAAATGGGGGTAAATTTTACAATATTATTCAGGAAATTGTGAAGCACATACAGTCAAGTGACAAGTCTGGCCCCTTCTGCTAGATATATGAAAGCAGAACAGATTAATTATTTTGGTGACTTCTGTTGTCTTTAAAAATGCTAATGTACAAATTAATGAATTTTGCCATGTAATTTCAGAGAGGAAATGAGGGGGGGAATGGAAGGAGAAGAGCCAGGTAAAATAGAACCAAAGAAAAACCTTGATAGCATCACTTTTTTTCAAGAAAAAACTATTGATGGTGATAGTAATGGTGAGCATGAAAATTGCATAGTACTTTAAAGTTTACCATGTTCTTTTTTCAAATTTTTATGCAGGTATTAATATTGCCATTTTACAGAGGAAAAAAGATTGAGGTAAAGAGAGGGTTCATACATGAACCCTAATCTTCTGGCTCCAAGTCCAGTGCTTGGCTTGTGCTATGGAAATAAGGAGTTAGAACAAAGGGGTGACTTTGCAGCCTCAGACTCATTAAACTCTTCATCACAAAATCAAATTCCTCACTATTGGCTATGGACAAAGTGTATCCAAAGAGTGTTCCTTAGAAGTTGAAAAGTCCACCATTTGAATTTCATATTATTAACTGTTCTTGACCAGATCTTCAGATTCCTTTGTACTGGAACATGTCAAAGAATCCTAAGAGGATCCTAAATCTAGAGGGAGAAAGAAATTAGAGATTATTTAATTCAAGCCCTTCATTTCATACATGAGGAAAACTGAGACTGATGAAAGTGAAGGAATTTGCATTTAACTTCATCTTTTTTTTTTTTTTTTTTTTTTTTTGTATTTATTCTCTTCTTAGGGAGCTGAAACCACTCCATCCCATTTTAGGTGTGCTATCTTAAGTAGTTGAGAACTTGCTTCAATCAATAGTCAATTAAAAAAGGGTTAGACTAAGTGCAAAAGTCTTTGAAAGCTATTGGATGAAATGAATTGACAGCAGATAAAAAGTATGTTCCAGCAGGCCAGGAAATTTGATAACATTTTCCTCCAGCGACAAACAAGTTGAGAAGGGAGAGGAATTCCAGTCATGGGAACATACGAGATTCAGTCAGTCAGTAAGTATTCATTAAATGCCTGCTCTAAACAAAATGGAAAAAACCTCAAGGCTTGCAAAGTCATTTTCATTTATTTCCTCATTTTAGCCTCACAAATAGCCCTACGAGATAAATGTTATTTCCATTTTACAGAGAAGGACATTGGGGCAGACAGAGATTAAATGGCTTGTCCCAAGTCACAGCACTAGTAAGTGTCTGAAATAGGATTTGAACTAAGGCTGAAGCTTCTTCCACTGAACTACCTAATTGTCTCCTTTGTGACATGTTCCCAAAAGAAATGAAAGCTATGTGATGATAAAACAGCAAGACTGTGCTGTAGCAGAAAGGATGTTAGACTTGGAGTCAGGAATCCAATCCAATCAATTCAACATATATTTAGTGCCTACTGTGTTCACTGTGCACTTGGTATAAAAAGACAAAAACAAAACAGTTAACCTGTGTTTGAATTTCACTATAGTTCATACAGTTATATGACCATGGGAAAGATCCACTAAATTCTCAAAGCCTCTTAGACCTATTGGGAGGAAAGTGCTTTTCAAACCTTAAAAGATTATATATATACATGTGATTTCTTACTGTGGTTACTTCATATGTTTTCTCCTTGCAGCAAATTTTTAAATTTTAAGTCTGTTTTTTCCTTTATTGAATTTTTCTAAGCCCTTTATTGTCACAGAGAGAAGTGGTATGGGATTAAAGGATCTAGGTTCCAAACTTAGCTCTGATTCTCCCTTATTACTTGTGACTGTGAGCAAGCCACTTCTCCCCCCATAAGCCTCAGTTTCCCAGTTTGTAAAATACAGACATACATTCAAAAACCCCTTTGGTTTCTAAAGGGGCTCTGGAATTTTATGCTCATCTGTAGCAGAGCTTCATCCAGACACCTTGCAGCCCTTGTTCTTCACATTTCCACTCAACTCACAGGTGCCACCATTGCTTCTGTAGAGAATGAATATTGTAGTTAATTTATGCATGGGCCTGATGTCTTATTTGGCTCCATAATGCTCAGAACTCTCACATCCCATATTGGAATAATCATCCTGGCTGGCATTGTATCTTGGAGACTATAAGGGAAAGGAAAATCACAAAAAGCTTAACCACATCCTAAATTGGGGCTAATTAACCTACGATGTCACCAGATCTATATTCTAATGCTCATGTTTCAAGGTAGAACAAGCTAGAAAATAACTCTGGGTAGATAAAGCAGCCTTTCATGGTGACCTCCATTATTGTTTTTTTCCTTTTTGTATAGAGTAGGCATTTAATGAATGCTTACTGACTGAATCTGAGAATTCATCTATCATTGAGCCACGAAGGCCCAAGGAGAGCTGTGCTACCAGATGGTGAATCTCAGGATGTACCTTAGAGATGTCTTCAAAGCAGGAAAACAAATCACACCTGGCAATGGCTCGGAATTTCAGAAATGGAAGAACCTCTGTGACCATCTAGTCTAGCAGCTTTAAAAGATCCACTCTCTAACACATCCAATAAGGGACCAGTGTTTACTTAACGCCTCTGACATGGGGAGCTCACTGCCTCAGAAGGCGGCCCATTCAGAGCCCACCACTCTGCTCTATCACTCAGTGAGCTTCAGTCACTCCTCGTTATATTTGGGATAAAATGGGAAGTCCTCGCTGACATCAAAAGCTCTTCACAGACTGCCCTCTTACCATCTCCTCATTCTTCTCGCACTT
This sequence comes from Sminthopsis crassicaudata, assembly GCF_048593235.1. Lineage (NCBI taxonomy): Eukaryota > Metazoa > Chordata > Mammalia > Dasyuromorphia > Dasyuridae > Sminthopsis > Sminthopsis crassicaudata. The sequence continues at coordinate 40,209,917 of NC_133621.1, read as the reverse complement.
GTCTCTCCTCCACTGGTCCCTTCGCAGTTCCTCGAACACAGGACTCCATCTTCCACCAGCACGACTTTGCCCTTGCCGTTCCCTGGGGACGCCTGGAATTCTGTGCTTCTTCACCTTCAGTCCTATTCATTTCCTTCAAAATCCCTTCAAGATTCAAATTCTACCTTCTGAGGAAGCCTTTCCCTTGTTTTCTAAACTATTGTTTTCTTCTTTTAGAATTCCTTCCATTTCAGTGGATATCTTCGACATAGAGAAGAGCTAATCCAATTCCAATTGATCAATGATGGACAGAATCAGCTACATCCAGAAAAGGAACACTGGGAAATGAGTGTAAACTGTGAGCACTGTTTTGGTTTTTGTTTTGTTTTGTTTTGTTTTTCTTCCCAGATTATTTTTACCTTCTGAATACAATCCTTCCTTTGCAACAACAACAACAACAACAAAATTCGGTTCTGCACATATATATTGTACCT